>NW_028240616.1:0-115000 GCF_964263255.1 Lissotriton vulgaris | reverse complement strand
GATGCTGTGTAAGACCAGGAGCCATTCACAAGCTGTCCCAAATCGGATGTCAAGAGCCAGAGTCTGTCAGGAGCACCAACAAACCTAGGCAACAGCAACAAATGTAGTATGCAACAAAGGTGCAGTGTAGGGACCAGCAAGGTCGAAGTGACTCACCACAAGCAAGTAAGTAAGAGCATGCTCCGAGAAAGTAGAGGAGCCCACTGTAGCCAAAGACCCTCAAGAGGACCCAATGGCCAAAGGCACAGGAGTCGCAAGAGGACCTCGAGCAGCTCACCTCATGATGAAGACCCACAGTACCGAGGATGCAGTGCAGATGAAAATCTTGGTTGCAAGAGATGCTTGAGGCTGGAGCTTCTTGGAGCCTGAAGCACTCTGGTGAAGAGAGGCAACAAGTCTTGGCAATGGCAAGTCGACGCAATACACAGGGCTACTGGCTTCAAACTTGCTGTGAAGACAGTTCAGGCTTTGAGGGAGCTGCAGAAGCACAACCTGTATTACTGAACCTTTCGGAGTCCGTGGGAGCTCAGGAACAGCAGACCGGTCATCTTAGTTGCAGTTCCTGTAGATGCAGGGAAGTGTCTCCTTTACTTCGAGTTAGTTTACTTCAGGTGTCTTGGATGTCCACAGACCTGTAGAAGAACCTGTATGGGCTACAGGCACAGACGACACACAAGGCTGGCAGAAGGACAAGACCAGGAGCAGCAGGAGTCTTCCCAGTTGCAGCATCAGTTCTCAAAGCGAAGTCCAGCAAAGTCTACAGTAGGGGTGGGCGGCAAATTCCGTTCTGCTCGCGGAATGTGTGCAATTTCGGCATTTTTGCATTCCGCGCAGAACGCGAAAATGTCAAAACTTCCGCGATCCGCGGCGGAACGGAAGCATCTTCATTTATAATTGGCAGGGCAGGATTCTTTCTGGCACAGTGCTCCTGTCACACAAATTAAAGCTCAACAGGAAGCACTTACAGATATAAATAAAGCAGGTGCCCTAGTTTAAGTCTCTGACCTTTTATAAACACAAGAGGCATGCGAACTCGAATAGAATGCAGTCCCGCCCGTTTGACCCCGCCACACACACTAGCGGTGTGCACCGTCTTCCTGCCCTTTACCCACTATGATGGGCAGCTCCCTCAAGGGACCCTGGCGCCCTTCGGCGCGATAGCAAAGTTCAGGGAAGACCCAGCAAAAAAGGCCAAGTCCAACAGTAATGCTGAACTAGACCTGTACACAGATGTGGCAGGGAGCATGGACTTCGGTACCATCATGGGAAACAAGTGGTGTATGCAACAATGGCCAGAGGATTGGTTTGAGAGAGGCTTGACCAAGAACCTGACATTACTTGATCTCTTTCCCATTCTGTTGGCATTAAATATATAGAGGTCTCAGGTCTCTAGCAGTAGAATCATTTTTTGGCAAGACAACATACCGATTGTCTCTGCCATAAATAACCAAAGAGCGCATTTCCCACTCATCCTATGCCTTCTCTAATCTATGATTCAGGTCTGCCATGTGAGAGCTGCTACAGCCCACCAGCTACCTCCAGTAAGAGCCACAGAGCTGCATTGCTGAGAGGTGTAAAAAGGGGCAAGGCCTCTCAACACCTCTCTGTAACGCAGCTTCCTGGCGCATACTGGAGGTACCTGGTGGGTTAGTTCGCCCCCTGGAACCCTCAGGATTGAAGGGGACTTAATCCCCCAATTTACAATGCTCCTGGGGGTGCATTTGCACACTTGCTATGTCAGGCTCGCCCCCTCCCTGCTCCACTGTGCAAACTTGTCGAGATTTTTTTAAAAAATGAATCTTTTTTGGGCCCTGGTGGTCATTCTGGGTCCCCCTGAGCAGGTCTAGGGGGTCAGGGTGTTTCTACCCTGCCCCCTTCTCTTGTTTTATAGATTTGTTTCTCTGTTTTCTGGTGAATCGCTTCTACCGAGTCACAAGATGGCTGCCAACACTTCCTGGTTTGGAGTGTTGGCAGCCAATCACAGTGAAGGTTGTGCTCAGGAGTTAGACTCCACCCAGTAATCAAAACTTTTATGTTTTTTAATTTCTCAGCAACTACTGAATGGATTTAAACCATTTAAAAAAAGGTCGCTTTCTGATTCAAGCACTAACATTTTGCCAAATTTGGTGTAATTCTGTTCAGTAGTTTTGGCTGTAGCCTTGCCCAAATTTTCCTATGGGAAATTGATTTTTTGACCCTTACTTTTTGAATTTCTCAAAAACTGCTGAACGGATTTACACCATTTAAAAAAAAAGGTCGCTTTCTGAACCAAGCTCTACCTTTTTAGTTTTAAATGTGTTTTATTAATTTTTCCAACAAAAGCATGATTAGGCATCATGACACAGTATAGAGGCAATGGGCATATACAGCTGGCGGGACAGACAAGCATGTCTTCCCTAAAAGTGATAGGCGAAGTGAGGTACATATGCCAAGACAAGAATACGATGCCTAGGAAGCAAATGTTAACCAGTGCGATAAGGCAGTCCAATAAAGACAAAAACCAAACCCCCCCATCCAACCCTAACTCAACCCCCCCTCCCCCACCCCAACCTTTTTGCAAAATTTGGGGTAAATCCATTCAGCATTTCGGGCTGCAGCCCGTCTCAAAATTTCCTATGGAAATTAACATGGGGAAAACGTGTTTCGGGACCCCCCTTTTTTTTCAGCCCCCACTTCACGAATTGGCCACAAACTTTTAGGATAGGAGCTGACCTGGATAGACTTTTCTTTTGGAGAATTTCGCGAAGATTCGTCAAACAACACCAAAGTTATTAGAAAATCTAAAAAAAACGCTTTTCCTATGGAAACTAGGTTCTAACTATAACTACCTACTGGCGACCGCCAGTAGGTATTATATATATATATATATATATATATATATATATATATATATATATATACATATATATATACAATGTATCTTATAAGGATGAATGTAAAAAACATCAAAATATTGATTTTAACCATTTTGTACTGTTTGAAACAGACCCTAGCAGAAATTGTTTGGAAAACAGACTACGAAGTACTATAAATGTAGTATGTCCTCACCCTCTATGATCACATGGTGCAATACAAGAGAAAGAAGAAAAAATGTAACTTGAAAAAAACTGTGGAGCACTGGGTATTTAACTGTGGTTGTTTTACTTACTGACTGTCTGTGAGCAAGGGCGGATGCCCGAAACGCGTCAGATTTTGGTAGACTCAGCTTTTAAATAAACCTTTGTGCCTTCAATTACGCTGGATTTGTGTGGTTTTCCATGGTCGTGTGAAACGGAGCTTTTGGAGGTTGCAGCTGTTGTATATATATATATATATATTTTCTCCTCACGGGGGAAAGTGTAATGATATATATATATATATATATACATATATACATATATATATATATATATATATATATATATATATATATATATATATATATATATATATATATATATATATATATATATATATATATATATATATATATATATATACAGCATACAACGTCTTGAAAGCTGCTGGGCAAAAGACGAGATGAACCCTTAACTGCTGCAGAAATTATTTATTCAAGCCCGGACACCAAGTCGACCATTTTATTTTTTGGTGCAGAAATTATTTATTCAAGCCCGGTCACCAAGTCGACCATGACGCGTTTCACCCGCGAAGGGCCTTGATCACATGACAAACGCTGAAAAGGTAATGTGACCCTTTTAGTGCTAGCGTGCTGTACAAATTGCATACAAAACAAGTGATGGACCGAATGTGGATCGGTTTCGAGGTAACACCTCTCATCAGCCCGGCTAGCTTGACTCCAGTGGTGTGGAGTGCCTGGGACCCACGTCTGAGCATCCCCAGCGCACTTAGGGCGGAATTTGCAAACAAAACAAGTGATGGACCGAATGTGGATCAATGTCACACATTCACCCCAGTCCAAAGATCTGGGCCCAAATCCATCGTTTTTTTGCACTCCACACCACCCTGGGTTAGACAATGGCGATATGCAAATCAGCTCTGACCCTGTGCCCCATGGGAACAGTCCAGTCCGAACTACAAAAGCCATGTCCTTCCCAGAACGGAATCAAGCATCCGAGGACCGGACCGGTTTCGAGGTAACACCTCTCATCAGCCCAGCTAGCTTGACTCCAGTGGTGTGGAGTGCCTGGGACCCACGTCTGAGCATCCCCAGCGCACTTAGGGCGGAATTTGCAAACAAAACAAGTGATGGACCGAATGTGGATCAATGTCACACATTCACCCCAGTCCAAAGATCTGGGCCCAAATCCATCGGTTTTTTGCACTCCACACCACCCTGGGTTAGACAATGGCGATAAGCAAATCAGCTCTGACCCTGTGCCCCATGGGAACAGTCCAGTCCAAACTACAAAAGCCATGTCCTTCCCAGACGGAATCAAGCATCCGAGGACCATACCGGTTTCGAGGTAACACCTCTCATCAGCCCGGCTAGCTTGACTCCAGTGGTGTGGAGTGCCTGGGACCCACGTCTGAGCATCCCCAGCGCACTTAGGGCGGAATTTGCAAACAAAACAAGTGATGGACCGAATGTGGATCAATGTCACACATTCACCCCAGTCCAAAGATCTGGGCCCAAATCCATCGTTTTTTTGCACTCCACACCACCCTGGGTTAGACAATGGCGATATGCAAATCAGCTCTGGCCCTGTGCCCCATGGGAACAGTCCAGTCCGAACTACAAAAGCCATGTCCTTCCCAGAACGGAATCAAGCATCCGAGAACCGGACCAGTTTCGAGGTAACACCGCTCATCAGCCCAGCTAGCTTGACTCCAGTGGTGTGGAGTGCCTGGGACCCACGTCTGAGCATCCCCAGCGCACTTAGGGCGGAATTTGCAAACAAAACAAGTGATGGACCGAATGTGGATCAATGTCACACATTCACCCCAGTCCAAAGATCTGGGCCCAAATCCATCGTTTTTTTGCACTCCACACCACCCTGGGTTAGACAATGGCGATATGCAAATCAGCTCTGACCCTGTGCCCCATGGGAACAGTCCAGTCCGAACTACAAAAGCCATGTCCTTCCCAGAACGGAATCAAGCATCCGAGGACCGGACCGGTTTCGAGGTAACACCTCTCATCAGCCCGGCTAGCTTGACTCCAGTGGTTTGGAGTGCCTGGGACCCACGTCTTAGCATCCCCAGCGCACTTAGGGCGGAATTTGCAAACAAAACACCTGTTTTGTGTACAAATTGCATAGGCATGGAAGACAGACTAATGTCTCCTCTTAATTTCGACAGTCGTACATTTAAAATCAGTGCAATGGCAAAAACAATAACTGTAAAATACAATTATACATAGGCAGTTGAAATGCATGATAAAAATGGCAGAGCAATTGATAAAAACATGTAAAAACTAGTACACAAGTAAATTCAGTATCTAGTTAAAATCAGTATATACATGTCTACTCATTTTGCTACTGTATTATTGTCAAACATGCAAATAGTTCAACCTGGACAAATGTGGTGAGTATGACTCATCTTACAACTAGAAATGAACCCATTCTCTTCTCTCTTCCACATTATTTTTTAATGTCCGATTCGCCTAAGTCAGTCATTGCAACTGTCGAAAGAGATACAGCCCATGTGGGCTGTATTAACTGTGCAAATAGCCATAAAGTGCGATGTATATGTGCAAACTACGCAAATAAATACCAGCACGCTAATATCAAAACCAAGTGTAAAATTACTTATAAAATAAGTGTCACATCTAATGTCAAAAATACACAAAAATATTTAAAAAACACTCAATTGGTTGGAAGAGCAGCAAATATTTCTTTTAGGTTTGTCAGCAATGGATTTCTATACTTTTCAGCAATATTTACAAGCAGGTAAAAAAGTCTTCACTAGAGTTCATACCATTGGGGATCTTACAATCGAACAGTATTATATGGCGTGTCTCCAATTTACGTAGGAGTGCCTCTCGATCACCCCCTCTTCTAAGCGGGGGAACTATATCGATTAAAAAGTATTTCAACCCATCTGGATTTTTGTTGTGAACCTCCTCGAAATGTCTTGCAACCTGGTATGCGGTGTCGCCGTTGGTAATGGCTCGGAGGTGCTGGAGTATCCTCTTATGTGCTGGTAGTTTGGTGCTACCCACATATCGTAGGCCGCACGGACACTCCAGCACATACACCTTGTACTCAGTTTTGCAAGTCAATTTGGATAGGATACGCACTGGTTTGTCACTGAGGGGGATCGAGTACTCGCTTCTGTTGATACCATTTTTGCATGCCTTGCAAACCGAGCACTTCAGAAACCCCCTACTGCCAGATAGCCAATTTCCTGCTATTTTGATTTCAGGACTACTCGAGACCAAACTGCCACGCATCGATCTAGCCTTTCTAAATGTGATGCTAGGAGGGGTCTGTAACTGAGCTCCCAGGACATTGTCACTGGAGATCAAAGGCCAATATTTTCGTATAATTTTACGTATGGCCTGATGTTGCCTGCTATATGTCAGAATTAATCTGGTCTCATCTTGAGATGTAGGAGAAGTCAGTGTGGGCAGCTGATCTAATTGCACCCTTCCCACAGTGTTCGCTCGATTCATGGCTTTCTCCACAATCTCGGATCGATATCCCCTCCTCAAAAACCTAGCCCTACACTCATTCTGGGCTATGCTGCAATCACGGTCCGAGCTACATATCCTTCTGATACGCATCATCTCACCATATGGGATGCTGCGTATCAGATGGGCTGGATGATGGCTAGATGCATGGAGCACGGCATTGCCAGCAGTCGGCTTCCTGAAAAGTCTAGTGTGTAATTCCAGGTTATGAATGTAAATCTCCACATCCAAAAAACACATCGAGGTACGACTCATCTGACTAGTGAAGCCCAAGTTCAAGGTGTTAAAATTTAGGTCACTGATAAATGCAGAAGCTTCTTCCTCAGAACCATTCCAAATAATCAGGAGGTCGTCAATATAGCGGAGCCATTTGACGACCTTGGTAGCAAAAATGTGTGGGTAAGATGGCATGAGGACCTGTTCCTCCCAGTAGCCCATATGTAAACTGGCATAACTGGGAGAAAAACAGGCCCCCATAGCCACCCCCCTTACCTGATGGAAAACCTGATTGGAAAATAGGAAATAGTTGTTGTGCAGACATAGATCAATCATATCTCGAAGCATTCTACTATGATCATTAAGACAGATAGGTCTACTGTTGAGGTAGGGCTGTACTGCTTTAAGTCCATCCTTATGGTGTATCGATGTATAAAGGGAGG
The DNA here is from genome assembly GCF_964263255.1 of Lissotriton vulgaris. NCBI lineage: Eukaryota > Metazoa > Chordata > Amphibia > Caudata > Salamandridae > Lissotriton > Lissotriton vulgaris. The sequence goes on along the minus strand of NW_028240616.1, from coordinate 107,749 downwards.
AGACATCCAGTGAGATCAGCATGTAACCAGGTTGCCAGTTTACATCCCTCAATTTATTGAGCAAGTCTCCTGTGTCAAGAACAAATGATGGTAAGTTCCTGACATATTCTTGGAGAAAGAAGTCAACATATTTGCTCGTGTTTTCCAGGATACTTCTGCATGCCGATATTATAGGGCGACCTGGAGGTTTACAACTGTCTTTGTGAATCTTCGGGATGAAATATGCCACTGGCATCACAGGGTTCACAACTTTGGGGAACTTGTACTCATCCAATGAAACAAGACCAAGACTTCTCCATGCCATTAATTTACCAGATATCATATTCCAAGCCTGCTTGACATCACACATGTTGGTACTTCTATAACAGTCTCGATCATTGAGCCGACCCCAAGCCTCTTCCATCTATAGGGTCTTAGGCCACAATACCACGTTGCCACCCTTATCTGATTGGCGGATGATGATGTTTGTGTTACCTTGTAGTTTTTTAATCAATTGGTGGTATGCGGCCTCACGATAATGTTGTTTGTTTTTGATTTTTATCTGTTTAAGAAAGAGTTGCTTTAGCTCAAGAGAGACTTTATCTTGGAAAAGATCAATATTGTCTTTCAACATGAGGGGGCAGAACGTGGATCTTGGTTTGAATGGCGTTACAGCTGTGACAGTATTTAGGCCCGTGTCTATGCACAGTGCTGATGTTGCTGACTCTGTCTGGATATGATGAACCATCTGCGACAACTCTGAAGCACCTATAGGTTGTGAGGGTAACACTATTGGAACATCTGGTCCCGCAGGCAAACTAGATTTGGAGGTTTGGTTGGACGCCTGGTATTTGCGCAATTTCAGCTTCCTTGCGTATTTGAAGAGGTCAATTTTTGTGGTGGCATAATCAAAATTACTGGGCTGACTATATGATAAACCTAATGCCAGAATTTCCATCTCATTTCTGGTTAGCTCTATACCAGTTAGGTTAATCCCTGTGTTGCTGTCGGCCTGATCAATGTTCAACGTCATTTCCATTGTTTTTTCTTTTTCGCAGTTTGATTGCTGCCACTGTTTGTGTTGTTTGCAACAGCGGCGCCTGGCCCTGCGCTTCCAGTTGCGGTTTTGTTTGCGTTCGCATTGCGTACACCTGACCGTAAGCTCTGTTTTCTGTCCTGGCGTACCACATCCAATTCTTGGGCCAGTGTAAATTTGATAAACCCCGACCTCTGTGAGCGTATTTGCTCATTATCGGATTCACTATCTGCGTTAGAACTGATCTCAGACGAAGTTCCTGGTACTTCATTATTCGCCTTACCAATTGCTGGTGGTAACGTTGCACTACTTTTGCCACTTTTAAAACTGTCATATTTTTGGGGGAAATGTAAATATTTGACCGTGCTCAAAATCTAGACGGTCACAATGGAATGTATAGGTTTTGAGTTTTTTTATTATTGCCTCTTCACGCTGAAGGCGAAGTTCCATTCCTTCCCCATACTTGGTTATTGTGGCGCTCATAGGAAGCTTTTTGATCTCAGTATTTATGTTGTCAATTTCTTTTTGCAATGCTACTCGGTCGCTGTCAGCATACATTACTAAGATCTCTACAAGACGTCTAGAGGACGCAAGATTTGCCTCTGCCCAATCAGATAACATCTGGGGATCAGGGTTTTCATACGAAGGAGCCAGCATAATCCTGAGACCCCGTGGGATTCGCCCCACCTCCAAATATCTCGTTAGGGAGCGATGCTTCCACCTTTTAGCTTGTTCTGATTTACGGGCTTTTTCTAGTCTTTAACATGGGGAAAACATGTTTTGGGACCCCCATTTTTTCTCAGCCCCCACTTCACGAATTACCCACAAACTTTGAGGATAGGAGCTGACCTGGATAGACTTTTCTTTTGGAGAATTTCGCGAAGATTCGTCAAACAACACCAAAGTTATTAGCAAATCAAAAAAAAAATTATATATATATATATATATATATATATATATATATATATATATATCGACGTGCTTTTCTTCTGAAATATATATATATTACCTACTGGCAATAGCCAGTAGATATATATAGTTAGGATTATTTCTCTATGGAACTTTTGAAAATTCTATGTCTAATAACTTTGGCGTTTGTGGACGGAATCGGCTGAAATTTTCAGGAAAATGGAACATTTTGTTTCTGAGCAGCCCCTGAAAATTTGGGGGGGGTTCATCAAGGGGGGGCCGAGAAAAAAGGGGGGTCCCAAAACGCGTTTTTCCCATGTTAATTTCCATAGGGCGTTTGGCCTCACTTTTAGCTCGAACAGCTTAATGGATTTGCATGAAACTTGGCAAAATTGTAGGGACTGTTAGCCCGATGTGCCTTTGCTGGGTCTCAATATATGTGCACCAGTGGATTTAGAGAAATTAACGTTTTAAAAAATTTATATATCTGTGACAGCGTCCCAGATAGCGCTCCAGATCTCGTACTTTTCGCGTCACGGAGCTTTGCGAAGCGATGCTGATTGGCTCTCCGGTGTCTGTCAACATTCTAAACAGTCCGGTGCGGCCGCCATCTTGTCTCTCGGTAGGATCGAGAGACAAGAAGAGGTGAAAAACGAAGGGGGAATTTAATGAAAGGGGGCTAGGTAGACCCCTCTTGACCCCCTAGGAATGATGTTGGGGTTATTAAAGGGTCCCGTGGGGAAAATAAAAAAAAATAGATTTTTCACAGTAGAAGCGCTTCTCGGTTCGCGAACCGGGTCGCAAACTAACGGCTGAATGGATTTGCACGAAACTTGGCAAAATTATAGGGACTGTTAGCCCGATGTGCCTTTGCTGGGTCTCAATATATGTGCTCCAGTGGATTTTGAGAAATTAACGTTTAAAAAACAGATATATCTGTGACAGCGTCCCAGATAGCGCTCCAGATTGCGTACTTTTCGCTTAACGGAGCTTTGCGTAGCGAAGCTGATTGGCTCTCCGGTGTCTGTCAACATTCTAAACAGTCCGGTGCTGCCGCCATCTTGTCTGTCGGTAGGATCGAGAGACAAGAGGAGGAGAAAAACGAAGGGGGAATTTAATGAAAGGGGGCTAGGTAGACCCCTCTTGACCCCCTAGGAATGATGTTGGGGTTATTAAAGGGTCCCGTGGGGCAAATAATAAAAATTTGATTTTTCGCGGTAGAAGCGCTTCTCGGTTCGCGAACCGGGTCGCAAACTGGTAGCGAAACGTCAATTCGCCATTTTGTGTTTCGATTTCATTAAATTACTAGGTATAAGGGGGTACGGGAGACGTATCCTGACCCCTTTTGTTTTCTGAGGGTGGCTGAGGAGGCTCATATATGTTGATACATGTCTTCCAGCGGCTGTGCGTGAGCGTTTTTTTTTTTGCTGCTTGACGTCTGTTAACGTTCGATTCGATGGAAATCAGGAACTGTTGACCGCCATTTTGTCACTGCGAGTAAATATTTTGTTAAAAATAATTGTTATAAATTAATCCTTATTGATAAACATTGTCTGCGCCATCTTTTCTTTTTTGCAATGCCACACTTTTGTTGAGCACGGCAGCCATTTTAGATGCCTTGACCAGACCCACTCTCTGCACGCCGCCGATCCTCAGCATGGCTCCCCACCCTCGCAAGCATCTCCCCCACGCACTGGTCACCCCCGCTCTCTCTCTCATGCATGGGCCAGAAACCTCCTCCCATGTGCGCTGCTCTTCCCTGAGAATCACACCCTGTGCCCGCCCGACACCCCCCTTTCACCCTATTCACTACCGCACCCTCTGACACTCCTCTTCCTCTGTGTCTGATTGTCCAGGCCGGTCCCAGGCTATCACCTAGCCCTGCAGATGTAGTTTATGGCCCCAGCTGTAGAGAATCACCCCTCTTCAAAGGAGTTACAGTAGATCAAGGCCCCCACCCGATGAGATCCGTCACACCACACGCGTTCCTACTATCTGATAACCATCCTGTATTGTGCTTGGGGAGGGGATTCTCACTGTGAGGGTGTGTGGGACCAAGCCTGAAGCGGAAGATTCCAGGGATGCCTCTTTGTACATCAAAGTTTTTACAATTATGTGTCACATTAAAAATATATAGCTCTCCAACAAAGTAGGATTATAACACTTTAATAACTTATAAATATATAGAACGCAACAAAAACAGTAAATACATTTAAACATTTTTTTGAAAAAAGAAGCAAAAATGGTCAGTAGCTGTGTTTTGTGCGAATAGTCCCAAGGCAGCACAACGTGCTGAGTTCTGGACGGCACCCAGGTGATGTTACCTGGGTGCCGCACTGGTTTTTGGTATCCTACAATGCAGCTCCGAAAAACGGCATAGGGCGTCCCGGGGGGTGCGCGGGGAGGCCTCGTCAGTAGCGGTCTGTTGTGCGAATAGTCCCAAGGCAGCAGAACGCGCTGAGATGTGGATGGCACCCAGGTGATGTCCAGTAAGTTGTCGCACTGGTTTTGGCACCCTACAATGCTGCTCCGAAAATCGGCGTGGGGCGCCCGGGGGGTGGGGGGGGAGGCGGCGTGAACGGGTCTCCCCAGGTGGAGGCTCGTCTGCTGTACTGGGGCGCCCCTTTACCGTTTCAGTTGCCATTCCGCCCGCTTTTGCTACACTGTGCCTCATCCTCCATTCAGCTGTTTATCGCCCGCTCTTGCGGCTACAGCGTCTCGCTCACCATGTAGTTGAGTTGCGCCCACTCTTGCGGTGCAGCGATAGGCGGCTGCCACAGGACTCTTAAAATGGCGGACGGCTCTTCGGATTTGGGCCTGGTCCACTAAAATGGCCCTGGGACACCTTGGAACTCGGACGTCCCCTGAGCCTTGAAGATTTTACAAAAGTCTTGGGGGCTCCCGACTCCTGCAGGCTTCCTGTGGGGAGCGGCTGCCATGATTGCTCGCGGAATTACCACGACGGAGCCACGAGATGGTGGTGCTCTCAGGCTGACGCCAGCTTCAGTCTGAAACATCTAGAAACAAGGTGGGGCTTTCATCGTTTGGGGAAAAAAAATGTTTTAATCCAATGAAAAGTGTTATTTTTAGGTCATGTGATCAAGCCTTCCATCATTAGGAAACCAAAAGTAAAATGAACCAATGAAAAGTTTTATAAAGAAGTCACATGACCTGTTATGCTTACGTTACGCGCTGCTATAAAAAGCGTACAAAATCCGTTGGCACGTGAGGCGGCGTCAGTAGCGGACCGATGTGCGAATAGGCCGAAGGCAGCACAACGCGCGAGATCCGGATGGCACCGAGGTGGTGTCCAGCAAGTTGCACTGGTGTGGCCATCCTACAATGCTGCGCCGAAAGTCGGCGTGGGGTGCCTGGGGGGGGGGGAGGTGGCGCAAACTGGCCTCTCTTGCCTCCCCAGGTGGAGGCACCTGATGTGCAGTGCGGCGCCCCTTACCGTTTCACTCGCCGTCCAGCAGAGTTGCGCCCGCACTTGCTGCTACAGTAGGCCGAAGGCAGCACAACGCGCCAAGATCCGGATGGCACCGAGGTGGTGTCCAGCAAGTTGCCGCACTGGTGTGGCCATCCTACAATGCTGCGCCGAAAGTCGGCGTGGGGCGCCCCGTTGGCCTGTGAGGTCGCGTCAGTCAGTGGGGGCTGTTTGAGAAAGCAATGTGATGCTGTGCGTCGCCCCCAAGATGGAGGCTCCTCGGCTGCATTGGGGCGCCCCTTGGTGTTTCACTCGCTATCCAGCTGAGTTGCGTCCGCACTTGCGGCTACAGTAAGCCGAAGGAAGCACAATGCGCCGAGATCTGGATGGCACCGAGGTGGTGTCTAGCAAGTTGCCGCACTGGTGTGGCCATCCTACAATGCTGCGCCGAAAGTCAGCGTGGGGTGTCCCGTTGGCCTATGAGGTGGTGTCAGTAGCGGACCGATGTGTGAATAGGTCGGAACCAGCACAAGGCGCCAAGATCCGGATGGCACGGAGGTGGTGTCATAGTTGAGAGTTCTGAGCAGCGCTTGTAACACTGTCTGAAGCTTATTTGCACCTGCTGCAGCTTCACTATTGCCCTGGTGTGGCCAAAGATCGCCCATGACATAGGCGGCCGGCTCCCAGGGTCCGGCGGAACTTTTTTCCTTTTCTTTCTGCATCTTGTCCCACAATCCGTTTGACCTTTAGACACGACCAGGTCCCTGAATGTGTGCAGGGGGACGCTATTGATTGAATCAAAATGGCGGCTTCACACAAAGCTGACTCAAACGTTGCTGGTGATGCTATACAGACAAAAAATGGTTTTCAGTTTGTACATTCTTCAGGATTTTTCCAATGCAAGTCTGCTTGAGAGTTTGTAAAACAATGGCTTTAGATCTTGCCCTCCCCTCTTTTGACTGTTGATTCTTGTTGCCTATCTATTCTGTTGTCATTTAACTGAACCTTTTTTGACTGCCGAAAGGGGTTCTGGTCCGACCGCTGGTTGGTGGAGACATTTTGACTATATCCTGGACCTGCCCGGCCTCGCCCAAAATTGCGCCGGTATAAATGGGACTCGTAACTCCTTGTTGTGTACTGGTTGCACAACCTTGATATCACGAGATACGTATGCAGTTTTGAAGCACATGGCGGGCGGGAACGAGAATTGATTGAATATTTCGACATCCCTATTGATATTAAGTTCTGATGTGTTATTGATTACTGTACTATTGAAAGTTCGAATTAACGTCACCCATGGTACTTGCCCGCAAATGTATATCTAGATAATTTTATTGTAAGTGGCCCTGTCGTATTTTAATTACAAAATGTACGTCCACCGATTCCGCAACTGTTAGACACCTTAGTTCTTGCAACCTAATTGCCCGCCGTTGCGTTCCTCTACAGTGTAAATGTCTCCTCATCATATACGATTCCAGTTTGCTCCGTGGCCGGCCCACGTGGTTATAGGCCGTATTTGTATACTGACATTTTCACAATAAAGGTTTTTAAAACAAAACATGGTAGTAGTATTTACATTGGTAAAGTTTTTAATTTTAGTCACTGTTTTCGAAACAGTAAAAGGCAAGTGAAATAAAGCAGTCCAATTACATGACGGATAAAAGGTATAATACGCAGGAACGCAGTAAAGATAAATGGTCAAGGGCTGTTGTGTTTTTTACTCGTGCAACATAAAGTGATCGATAAGAATCTGATATTCAGGCGTATCGGCGACTAAGACAGCAGGCCGAGCATCTTTTGCTCAACGGCTCCGTCATGGGACGAAGAAACGCCCTTTTTCTAGAAAAAGGAATATATTTTACTTGCAGGACAGTTGTAAATTTTCCGGGAAAATACATTAGCCTGGAACATTATAACATACATGTTTAAGAAAAAATAATGTTCGAAAGCAATAAAAAGCGTAATTTTTAGGTCATATGACCAAGCCTTTCATCATTAGAATAACAAAAGTAAAATGAACCAATGAAAAGTTTTATTAACAAGTCACATGACCTGTTATGCTTACGTTACGCGCTGCGCGCCGCGCCCCGCGCCCCGGATCCCTTCCGGGAAGCTGCGCTTCGCGCACTGGAGTACTTCCGGGTGCGCTAACGCGGCGTGTCATATAACGCATTACGCGACAACTTAGGTCCAGAATATAGTCAAAATGTCTCCACCAACCAGCGGTCGGAACACAACCCCTTTCAGCAGTCTAAAAAGTTCTGTTAAATGACAACAGAAGGGACAGGCAACAAGAACCATCAGTCAAAGAGGGGAGGGCAAGTTCTTCCCTACCGGGTCACGTTGGGGCGCTACCGGAACTGATCGAATTGGTAGTCTACAGTGTTTCTGGATGTTTCAGACTGAAGCTGGCGTTAGCATGAGAGCACCACCATCTCGTATCTCAGTCGTGGCCATTCCACGAGCAATCATGGCAGCCGCTCCCCACCAGAAGCCTGCGGGAGTCGGGGGCCCCCAAGACTTTTGAGAATCTTCAAGGTCAGTGGACGCTTTCGAGAATGGGGCCCAAGCCCTAGCAGACAAGAGTCCGAGTTCCAAGGTGTCCCATGGCCATTTTAGTGGACCACGCCCAAATCTGAAGAGGCGGCCGCCATTTTGAGAGTCCTGTGGCAGCCGCCTATAGCTGCATCGCAAGAGCGGGAGCAACTCAACTGCATGGTGAGCGAGACGCTGTAGTCGCAAGAGCGGGCGGTAAACAGCTGAATGGCGGAAGAGGCACAGTGTAGCAAAAGCGGGCGGAATGGCAACTGAAACGGTAAAGGGGCGTCCCACTACAGCGTGTCTTCAGGTCAAACGGATTGTGGGATAAGGTCCAGAATGGAAGAGTCATCAAAAGGCAAAAAGTTCCGCCGGACCCCGGGAGCCGGCCGCCTATGTCGGGGGCGATCTTAGGCTACGCCAGGGCAACACGACTTGGGGAGGGGGCAAAAGTCAAGCGCACCCTCCCAGTCCGCGCCACCACACCGTATGTTGAAAATCTGAAGACATCGTTCTACAAACTCTCAACCAGCCTTGGATGAAAAATCTTGAAGAATGTACAAACTGAAAACCCGTTTTTTTTTGCATAGCATCAGCAGCAACGCTTGCTATCAGAGTGCATGAGTTTCATGCTCGATCGATTGAGCTAGCCGGATCAGGCAACAAAAAGTATAAAATAGTTATGTAAATAGTTATCTAATAAAATGTTTTACCCTGTTACTTTGCTGGTGTGTTGTATATATTTATAATATTTGCATAGAGTTTATCGTTATTTTGGGCGGGCTGGGTGGCGGAGCCGAGCTGTCTTGCAGCCATCATGGTGTGGAGCTCAGTTCATCTCACTAGTTTCGTATTTCTCATGAAGGGTTGTTCCTAATGTTTCTATTTTAGCGAGTTCAAAAAGAGATCCCATTAGTGGCCTACTGATTTTGCTTGATTATTATTTTTTTTTTTACACGATTTTTCACTATCTGCAAAGACTAAACAGAGTATTGCGGCTTTGTGCTTGTTAGTAAATAGAGAATGAACCAAAGAGAATAAATTCTAAAATAGTAAATGCTTGGATAACAATCAATCAAATGGAGAGACAAGCAGGCACGACGGATTACAACGGGGGCAAAGGCCTGCGTTAACTACCCTTCACTATCTGCAAAGAGAGAGTACTTCTAAGAGAAAAGAGGGGGGGGGCAGCGTTCAAAGCACATCAACGTGCATAAACACGAAAATGTTTTTACCTATCACGTACTTGACATTTGACAGCTTTTGATATTTGCTATTAAAAAACCATTGAAATTCAATGAAAAAACTATAGGTTTTAGCCCATATATAGTTAGGGATTAGCATTTACAAAACCTTGAAAATTCACTGAAAAAACCATAGGTTATAGACCATATATACTTAGGGATTAGCATTTACAAAACCTTATTTTACTCGCATAAAACCATTGAAATTCGCATATATAGTTAGTTGCGCTAACTATATATCGCGCACCCGCAATCCACTGCTGATGATGTCACATATTACATCATTCATGACATGGTCAGTGACATCACTGATGACATCACTGATGACATCTCAAATGACATCACTGATGACATCACTGATGACATTATCCAGTGACTGTATGTTTCTGTAAAGTTAAAATATGTATTACATATTGAAGAATGAGTGGATGTATAAGTGTCTGGATGAAGGATTTAGTAGGTGCATGACTGACTGTATAAGTGAGTGATTAAATGTGTCTCACTGAGTGCATGGGTTAGTGACTAAACTGTCTTAATTTGTGCATCATTATGTCTGTTGTTCTGTAAACTGCTGCATGTGTTGATCAGTAGCTATATGAGTAACTATATGGGTTATTGATTGGTTGCCCAAGTATTTGTATGGGAGACTGAGTGTGTGTGGGGGTGGCTGGGAGGTGTATGACTCTGTGCATAGATGTGTGAGCAGTTGATTCACTAGATGTATGGGTTCAAAAGTGCATGTGGAAACAGCTGCATAGGCAGTTGACTGTGTGCAGGAGTGTATTGGTGAGTGAATGGATATCTCAGTGCTACATGTCAAAGTAAGTACATATGTAAAACACAGTACATGTGAGAGTTGACATATATAAATAACTGTGCATAAGAGCCAGTGAATGTGTGAGTGGCTGTATGGATCATTGTGAACTTGTATCAGGGATTGTATAAGGGAGTAAATATGTGTTAGTATATGTTTGAATAAGTAAGATGTGTATAACTGTATAGTTGAGGAAATGGAGGTGTGATTGATTCTTTGCATGACTGACTAGGTGTGTGAGTAACTCCATGGATGAGTGACAGTCTGTGAGTGTCTGTTTACACTGAGTGTATCTAAGGTTATATCAGAGTCTGAAGAGGTTCATCGTATAATCACATGAATGATGTCATCAGTGATGTGATCAGTAATGTCAAATTAGATGTCATCATTGATGTCATCAGTGATGTCATCAGTGATGTCATTTGAGATGTCATCAGTGATGTCATCAGTGATGTCACTGACCATGTCATGAATGATGTAATATGTGACATCATCAGCAGTGGATTGCGGGTGCGCGATATATAGTTAGCGCAACTAACTATATATGCGAATTTCAATGGTTTTATGCGAGTAAAATAAGGTTTTGTAAATGCTAATCCCTAACTATATATGGTCTATAACCTATGTTTTATTCAGTGAATTTTCAAGGTTTTGTAAATGCTAATCCCTAACTATATATGGGCTAAAACCTATGGTTTTTTCATTGAATATATATATATATATATATATAAATATATATATATATGCAACACAGAGTGATCCTCAGACCCCGCGCTCAGCTACCAGTGCTCTGTGTAGGGGCCAGGTCCTGGCCCATAACAACAATTTTACACCAAGGACACAGCACTCCAGACTTGGATTTTTCAGCTTGATTTATTAAGATTTCAAATCTCGGACCAACGCGTTTCAGCCTAATACAGCTTTTTTCACGGTAAGTGAGCCATCGTTTGTGTTTAGTTTAAATCCCATTTCTGCCCTTAAGCGGCATTCTGGGATCTGTAGTTCACCAATTATTATATACATATTTAATTTTCCTTGTAGCGTCAGGCCATACATTGATGGCATTAAGTGTATTTGGCAATGTTATTTACACATTCTTAATGGGGTATAGTACCCGAGCATAAATTGCACCAGCAATTAATTGCCTGATGTTGTTTTCATTAACTGATCTCGGTTATCTCCACATCGTGGTCATGACTTCACAATTGTTTTACATCACATTATTCAATTAATTCAAGGAAATAGTTATATCTATATCTAGATATAGAGTTGATATATCACTTGTTATTTCTATAGACCTTTATAATGTTTTGGTTTCTTTACAGGTATAGTACCAATTTGTCATGTGAAAAAATAACCAGCATCAGATTCTTAAAGTTCAGAAATTTCAGGCAAATAAGAGATCTTTCATTTCAGTTGGACTTTTTTACAGTTAAAAAAAATATGTATATATATTGGACTATTTTCATATGAAAATAGAGAACATTCTAAGCGCCTTGCCCCAGATTGTCCAGAGAATAGATACGGGTAGTCAGCCAGGAGGAGCTCTTGCCCATCTGGACACCTTTGGGCCAGTATCAGTGGTTGAAGTCCTTAAGGTATTGGGCTCCATGAAGAGCGGCTCCCCTAGGGATCCGGCCCCTATGAGGTTCCTGAAACAGGTAGCAACCACTATTGCGGTCCCTGTTACGGACCTAATTAATGCATCCTTTGCCCAGGGCTTAGTGCCACCGAGCTGGAAGAGAGCAGTGGTAAAGGCTCTCCTGAAGAAGCCAAATCTGGATCCTTCGGATTTGGCAAATTTCAGGCCCATCTCCCTGCTTCCTTGACTCGGCAAGATTGCCGAACGGTTGGTGAACCGCCAGTTGTCAGGCTTCCTGGAGTCCAATGGCATGCTGCGAGACTCACAAGCTGGATTCCGGCCAGGTCAGGGCACCGACACCGCTCTTCTGGCAGTCGTTGAGGAAGCCAGGAGCATTCTGGATTCAGGAGGGTCAGTGGCAGTGATCCTCTTGGACCTCAGTGCAGCTTTTGCAAAGTAACAGGGGGTTGATTCTGTTTAGGGAATCAGAGGCAGGAATCGAGGTAAATATAGTTAAATGCACAAAGCCTCTGACACCATGGATCACACAAGTTGTTTTCTATTCACGTCCTATTTATTGACAGTGAATGCTCTTGTTTTTTAGCACATTATTTAAAGGTTCAAGTGGGTACACATGGGGTGTGAACAACTCAATTTTGATTGTCTCCTTACATCAGAAAATACATTCGATAATAACAAAAAATAGCTTACTGGCTATTAGATTTGATCAACGTGAAACAAACACAGTGACAAAATAAGTGGAAACACTTAATAAATTCAAATATAAACAGTCCACAAATAAAAAGAAAAGTGAATTCATATATCAACAGTATCTTATTTACAAATGATGTGTTTAGGTCCTACTGTAAATCTCAAGGAGATTGTGTTGCTATCCCGGGGGGATGTTGTTGATTTGTCCCTCAAACGGGAAAGTTAATTGTCCTGTGGTATGCCAGGGAAAGTCATATCAGATCATCTTTGGTGCCAGGAGGAATATATGCCATATGATCCAACTAAACCATTGGGACATACAGTGAGAGACGCATCTCACCACTAGGCACTAAAGAACTTTTGCAACATATGACTTTCCCTGGCATACCACAGGACAATTAACTTTCCCGTTTGAGGGACAAATCAACAACATCCCCCCGGGATAGCAACACAATCTCCTTGAGATTTACAGTAGGACCTAAACACATCATTTGTAAATAAGATACTGTTGATATATGAATTCACTTTTCTTTTTATTTGTGGACTGTTTATATTTGAATTTATTAAGTGTTTCCACTTATTTTGTCACTGTGTTTGTTTCACGTTGATCAAATCTAATAGCCAGTAAGCTATTTTTTGTTATTATCGAATGTATTTTCTGATGTAAGGAGACAATCAAAATTGAGTTGTTCACACCCCATGTGTACCCACTTGAACCTTTAAATAATGTGCTAAAAAACAAGAGCATTCACTGTCAATAAATAGGACGTGAATAGAAAACAACTTGTGTGATCCATGGTGTCAGAGGCTTTGTGCATTTAACTCAGTGCAGCTTTTGACACTATGAACCATCAAGTGTTGATCCAACGGCTGTCCGATGTAGGGGTTACAGGTGTGCCTCTGAAGTGGCTTCGGACATTTCTTTGCGGTCGGACTTACCAGGTTTGGGAAGGCAGTGAACAGTCAGCATCTATCCCCCTCCAGTGTGGTGTGCCACAGGGCTCTTCCCTTAGCCCTACATTATTTAATGTATATATGGCCCCCCTGGAGGATGTGGTGGCCCCATTTGGTATCAAAATTGTCAGCTATGCTGACGATACCCAGCTTGTGGTTGCTCTATCCCAACTTGTGGATAATCCTGATTCGCTGCACTCCTGTATGTCCAAAGTTCACAACTGGATGTGTGAATCAGCTCTAAAGTTGAACGGCTCTAAGACCAAAATAATGTTGCTAGGGCATAAGACTCCCTCACTCCCTCCGACTATCTGGCCTAGCTGTCTGGGAGAGCTCCCGGGTCCTAAAGAGGAGATTAAGAGCTTGGGGGTCTGGTTAGAGCAAGACTTCTCTTTCAGGACTCATGCGAAAAAAACGGCAGGTGCCTGCTTTGGCCTTCTCCGTTCAGCTCGCAAAGTCCTGCCTCTTCTTCCTACGATATCCAGGAAGTTGCTTATTCAGGGGCTTATTGTATCAAGACTAGACTATAGCAATGCTATTTTTCTAGGTGCCCCTGAAGCAACGTTTAATAAACTTCAGCAGGTCCAAAATGCTGCTGCAAGGCTGCTTACGAATGTGCCAAGGATGCAGTCAGCTAAACCTGCTTTGAAGGCACTGCACTGGCTCCTGGTGCGGGAAAGGGTCAAATTCAAGGCTCTTTGCACAGCACATAAAATTCTTCAGGGGAAGGGACCTCCTATCCTGAGGAATTTAGTTGTGCCCTACAAGGCTAATAGAGCGTTGCGCTCTGACCAGAAACATCTGCTCCAAATTCCCAGAGTGAAAAGGGCCCATACCGACGGGAGAAGATTCTCGGTCAATACAGCCACCCAGTGGAACGCGCTTCCTCTGAGGTTGCGCTCAGAGACTTGTACTCTTCGGTTTCGTAAACTCCTTAAAACTCACCTGTTTCCTGCTTGACGCTGCTGAACCGGCCTCTTGATGATTGTTGGCACCTGGACAAGCGCTGGGATGCCCTAGGGTAACTACGCGCTATATAAAACTCCAAATAATAATAATAATATATAATGTATATATGCACATAATGTATATATATACATACATATGTTTTTATATACATTTATATGTCAAATATATATATATGCTTGCAAAGTATAGGCTCACAAAGAAATATGTATATATAAATATATATATCCGACAGAAGTGTCACAGCCCAGTTCCAGACTTCCAAAACATTTATTCAATATTGCACATTACAGAGATGCAGGAACTCCTTCCTGACGCGTTTCAGCGTGATTGCCTTAATCATAGGAAATGACGTCTTCACAGGCCACAGGTGTTTAAATTAGGGGTGGACGGAATTTGCGTAACCGCGGTATGAGAATCTCAGCGAAACGACAAAAAATCTCCACGAACGCGCAGAAAGTCCGCAAACACACGGAATTGCTTGTTCGCGATGCTTTTTTCCTGTTCGCAATTGCTGTTTGTGTGCTCGGAGGGAAATATCTCGCGAACACGCATTGTGAGAATGCGAACAAGCAAAAAAGTTCGCAAAGTCGCGAAACGCAGAAGTTTGGGCAATTTGGCGTTCTCCGCGGAAGGTGAAATTACCCAAATTTGACGCCCAGGCCAAGTTTAAATGATCTTGAGTCATGTGATTTATGCTGACAACTGCAAGTCCCATAATGCTTCTCGCACTGCAAGACAATGTCCGTGATGCCAAATGGAGCTTGTCTTTTGAAGTGCCTGTTTTAGATAAAAAACACAGGCAGGTTAAGTCATGAATGAAATATGCAGCACTCAGAGAACTCAACGTTAACGAAATAGTCTCCATAATTGAGTCTGGTCCTTACCAAGCCGAGGTGGTTACCTCACTTGTCACCTTTTCCCACCTTTGTTAATTCCTTAACCGCAGCAGTTTTTCCGCCGCAGTGCGGGCCTTCTAAAGGGTGGGCGGGGCTGCGTCTGCCGTTGGCAGACGGCAGCACTGAGGAGGGAGTGCTCCCGTCGGCCATCGGCCGACGAGAGCACGGAATGGGTTACGGTTAGTCTTCAGACATTCCATTTTCCTTTTGAACGCAGGTGGGTCATGCCCTCCAATTTCTACCAACAAGATAATTCTGTCGTCGAGGGCACCCAATCCTGTAGGGAGGCCGTGGCTGCCGTGGATGGAAATCCTGGTAATTTAATCCAACATACAGAAGTGCCACAGCCCAGTTCCAGACTGCCAAAGATTTATTCAATATTGCAGGTTACAGACATGCAGGAACTCCTTCCTGACACGATTCGGCCTGATTGCCTTAATCATAGGAAATGACATCTTCACATGACGCAGATTTTTAAATGATCTTAGTCATGTGACTTATGCTGACAACTGCAAGTCCCATAATGCTTTTCGCACTGCAAGACAAAATCTGTGATGCAAAATGGAGTTTGTCTCTTGCAGTACCTGTTCTAGATAAACAGGCGCAGATAATATTTGATATAAAAATGTGAAACATCTCTAAAATTGCAAAAGGAATTCTAATAGCACAGCCAAACTCAAGGCTCATCCTTAATTTCAGTTATAACTGAAATATTACTAAATTTTTACTTTTGTAGCCTAAGATGTGTCCATTTGCTTCTCCATACACCATTGTCTGCTCTTTGCTTGCCAAACAGCAAGCAGTAGCCTTTCCTCTAATCGATTGCATGTCTGCGCTCTAGTCTCTGTTTGTACTATGATCAGAATTCTTCATATAAATTTCATTTAATATTTGCAATGAAAGTCTTTTTTTTACTTTCTATGCTGTCCGTCTCATAAGTACTTTTTATCCAGACAGCGTGGCCTGTGTTGCATCTATTCAACACTGCGCCACTGCAGTCCGAGAAACGTTGATTTAAAGACGCCGGGACCTATACAGAGTTATCTGTCATCTAGAAACAAGGAATCCTTCAGACAATCTACATCTAGTTCTTATTTTTATATATCAATCATCTTTACAGTGGGCCTCACTCATTCTGATCTAGGTAGGCGGAATTTTTGGATTAGTGCTGTAAATCGCTCAGCCCATTTGGACCCGGGGAGACATCTTCTGTTTAAAGGATATTTAATTTTATCAGCTGTGGCTTTTCTTGAAGAAGGCACTGCTGTGCCAAAACATGCATAGGATATTATCCCGAGTTGTCTCCATTCAGTGATACAAACACCAATTTAACATCAACTTAATAGCCTGAATCCATGGCTTCTTTTGTAATGAATGTCTAAAACATAAATCATCAATATGGCAAATAATTTTTGAATATGAATATGAAAGATCTATAGATATCTGTTCTATGAGCTTTTCAGCCTTTGATGTATACAATATGATTGTTGAGTATGAATGATGAAATGTATGTGGTGTGTTTGTGGATTGTTTTAGATTTGTTTTGTACGTATATGTAGTGATAAGTTTTTAATAAAAAACATTTTTGTACTTTTGCAATATACACCTTCTGTTTTTGTCTCTCCATATGTCAGAGAATTATTACAGTCATGTACTGTATTATGCTTGAGCTCCCCTAGGAATTAACATTGTGTCTTATAAGCACTAACATACTAAATAGTAACCCCATAAACATATACCTTTAATGTACCCCAAAATACGATTCTGGAGGCACTACTCAAGTTATTTTGAAAATAATCCTGTATAATGGGCAACATATATTTGGCAATAAGACTGTGTTTTTAGGAGGGTGTGATCTGAAGTCCATCTTGCAGAAACATCTTTATACCCAGATCTATCTATACTAATAGGGGGTTATAATCGCATACAATATTAGGGCATACCTCAATGTTAGTTTTGCAGACAAGGATAGTTGACACAAATGCCATAGAAATCTGAGAGTTATACCTGGTAGTAGGTATAAAATAGGTAACTCCATTCTCCCGCCTTCAATGACCCTCAGAGGTCTTTAAGAGTAAGACCATGTACTTGTATAAATATCAGAATTGAAACACAAACTTTATTCATTTTAGATACAACTGATCTATTGGAAGAATCTAGCCTGAGCCAATAACAAACTTAAAATCACCAATCAATGTCACTTCTCTTGTTGTCCAACTATCTAATTTTATTGCAAGAAAAAAAAGATTTCTGACTTGTCAATATTTGTTTAGAAACCAGACAGATAGTGTACATCTGTTAATGTGCCATAATTTGAATAATGAACCATTGTCTTTGCCTATAAGTAAAAATTCTTAACAGTGTATACTTCCTTTTTTGAGGCCCAATATTTCATCTCCCCTAATAGACATCTGTTGTGTAATACAAGATAATAAATCAAAACCCATCTATTTCACTACATATCTATCACTGTATGCAATATTTGCTTCTAACATGCATATTTTCTGTGGTTTATAAATGTTCAATGTTTCACAAACCAACCAGTTTTTATGGGAGTTACTCAGACCATTCCCATTGCTACACACAATACAGACATTCTATCTAAAACTATGATAACCATAGATAGTCTTCTCTCATGTCTGCATGTATCTGTGCAGAAAAAAACATTTGTCTGATTGATATGCTCTAACTCTGTATTCTTCCTCCATTCTGAGCCATTTTGTCTTTTACACCACTCCTTCAATCCCTTCACCCTGCCAGACCTGTACACTGTGAGCTCTATTTCTATATCTCTAACTATGCTGGGTGTAGTGAACCCAAACCTCTCAGGGACAGGACAACAGTGCCATAGCACCTCAGCACTCTGTCAATCCATAGCTTTTTATTCAAAGTATTTAACTCCCTATAGGCAAATACATATCCTCTCTGTGGATCTTGAACATCATTATTTACATAAAGCGTATACAATCAGTAATATTCCTCTTAATGATTGTTTGGTCATGTCATATCATTTCACATCACTAAGTAGAGAGCATTCGATTGCTACTGAGAAGATGTAGCCTAACGTCTTGAGCCTCTGAATTCAGAACTAAAGAACCAGTTTTGTGTCCTGGCACTGGCTCAACATCCTTTGATTCTGGGCAAACCACATAATCTTCCCATGTAAAAAAAAACCTGACCTTGTATAATGTAATGTGGAACTTATGTAATTTACTCTGATGCCTCTGGGCCAAGTTTGAGGTATATAAAACAACAACAAAAAACTAGTTTGCTTTACATGTGTATTAAGATTAGGTTTTGATTCATTAGACCATTGTAAGTTTAAATCTTTGGTCTCACATTCCTTATTGAATACATGCACTTTACCACACCAGATTATTTTCAGCAAGATAGTTTTTGCAAAAACATCTGCGCCTCTAGCTCCTGGAGTGATGTAATGCATTTCCACAGCTTCCACCAGCGTTTAACTGTAGACTGGCAGAAGTCTGATCTTGCAAATATTTCTCGGCATGGAATGAAATGCCCTACATAAATCTGTGAAGTACTGGGTTGTCCCCGACGGTGGATTTCTATGGAAAGGGACATGATGCGGCTACAGAATATTTGAATCCCAATCCCAGTCTGGTATGCCCAGATATGCGTGCATGGACGAAGCACTATATAGGTGCATGTGTATTTGCTCTCTACATCTTCCTTGATACCAAGGATACATATATTATTCTAATGCTGTTGGTTCTCAAAGGCTTTCATTTTTCCTTTCAAGCCCTCATCTTATGAACAGTTTCTTCCATGCAATTATGAATGTATGCTACTGTAGATTCATTCTCATTTTTTTTTGCTCTAGCTCTGTATTTCTGTAAACATTCATATCTACATTAACATCAATAATTTGTAAGATTTTCTGGATTTTAGCATAATTAAGTTTCACCTCAGTTTAGTGTGACTATGTTTCCTTTTCATGTATTTGTATGAGGTAATACATTTCAGCAAGAGTGGACACTTGATTCCTAAGGCTACTATCTTCTCGATTTTGAAGAAACATTGCTAGCTCACTAAGGGCAACTTTGTTTACTCCTGAATGCTGTGTACACTGAGAAATTGCCGTATCACCTACAATATACTAATATGCTCCAAGCATGTAGGATCCTTTATCCTATCCACTTTGTTATTCTTCTTGCGAGGATCATTACATTGTTTATTTGTTCGCATTATTCGGCACAAGCAAATTTGATCCCTGAGCGTGATGTTTATCTTTGTTGCTACAGTTATTGTTCGGAAAATAGACACACTATTGTTGAAGGTTTCCCATTTTACCCAACTTTGAGTGTACTACTTGCTAAGCCTATTGGACTGAAGCAGTCATAATTTGCTTTTCTTTAACAATTTGCTTATTACCTTTAAGTATTTCCTGATCACTTTTTCCACCATCCTCATTGTAATTTTATCACATGGCAATTTAGCTACTTCGCATGTTAACTGCACCTTTGTTTGCATTGGCTAGATTATTGTTAGTACTTGCTCTGGGTGCCGTGTCCATGCATGTGCGTAAAACACCAATTCAAATGATTTTCCCATTGGTGCTGGGATGACATCTCAATGCAAAGCTCACTACCAGTGACTGGCAGCTACCCTAGTTGCCTATTCAAATCAGACCTTCACTGTCTGGTGGATTGATTCAATTGCTGCTGGAGCAACAACTGCTTCAACCTGCTGAGATGGCATTGTCTCCACCACTCCTACACCATGATGTGGCAGGCTTGTTACCAAAATGTGTGTTACTTTTACGCCAGATTTGTATAGTATTCTCACTTTTATCCAAGTTAATTTAATGTAGGCGCATACATAGTACTTAATAATTATGCTATGTTATAAATGAAATATTTGTTTTTTGTGGATCCATTTTTACTGTTAAGTATATGTTTTTAGCATTCAAATTATGTTTTCAAAGTTCCTTGACAATAAATACATTTGTTACATGTTTTTAATATTTAATATTTTAGTATTAAATCACCATATGTGTTGCAAATGAGTTTAACCCATTTAGTACACCAGGAAGTTTAGCTTTTTGATCAGCTAGTTTTTAAACCTTTGCTGAGGTGCCACTACATGACGCTTACTCACAGTATTTGCTTGGTAATTGGACTGTGCATATTCACCCCCAGTGTCTCCCTTTTACCATAAGAATGCTTTGATGCAAGTAGGGTAGGGGCACTTGGTTGTTTACACATAAACACATGTGCACACACGTGTGTGGGCTGAACGTGAAAGACTATAGTTTTGTGAAGCATGGTAGATGCACACAGGTAAACTGCAAATTCATCCTCCAAAACTAACCTCCTTTTACAGGCCTGAATCTTTCATTAAAAATTACTATATCACACTCCAGCTTGATCTGCAGTTCGGCTGGACTGTTCCCATGAGGCACAGGGTCAAGACTGATTTGCATACAGCTGGGTCCGAACTGAGGTGACAAAAAGAGCTAAAGAACAATGAGGGATTCAACCCAGATCTGTGGCTGGGGGTGTGTCTGAAAAGTTTCAGTGTTCCGTCCATCATCTCCTTGTGTTTGCTTTATTACCCATAAAGGCAGAGTTCATGATATTTTAAAGTAGGACAAGTGGAAGTTAATGTTGAACATATCCTTACAGTGAAATGTCCCCCAAAACGATCTTCTGTGTAGCAAGGCTGGCTGCTTCTACATGAACATTGTTACATTTCTTGAATGTTAAATTTGGATACATATCACCTAGAGTAATATTTCAAAAATGCTTGTTAATAGTTATTCAAACTGCAAATTAAAGGTTAAATAACATTTTGTCTGACTACTAAAAAATTGGTACTTTAAAAAAGTTACCAGCTTTTTTGCATAAAGCTTATAAGCCTTCAACTGTCTCCTGTCAGCTGGATTGCTGTTGTGAGTTGTGTATGCTCCCAGACAGTGAACAAAGGGCTTGGGTGTGAGGCAGAGACACTCTTCCCTTGCCTGAATGGCCTAGAAGGGGAGCTCTATGACTAGTTACACTTCAAAGAAGCCTTCCCTGCCACAAACAGATAAAAACTGACATCAGGCCTGCACACTTTCTTGGCTCCAAACCTTGGGCGTAGGGGTGAGGGAGCAAGTCTGGAGTGACCACGAGAGAGGGTTTGCCCATTTTCATAGCCACACTCCTGGGTGGGCACAGGAGCGCTGACCATGGGAGAAGGTTCCACCAAATTGGATTTTCCCAGAATGCTGTGTAGGAGGTTTTAAATAGGGCTAGAGGTATGATGTGGCACCCTAGGATTGGCCAGGCATGCCTGGCATCTATAGCTTTACTTTCGCACTTATAAAGCCCTGCACAAGGGAGAGACAGACAGGAAGGCCCTCAAACTGGATGCTGACAACGCCAAATTATGTCCAGCTGCAAGGAAAAGCCACTGGAGGCCGACGATGGACTAAGGTCTTTGCCTGCAGCTGATCCCCAGGACTAGATGGGTCTCTCCAGAAACAATAATGCTGACCCCTTTACGCCACCTGGAGGACTAATTGGGGAAGACCTGGGCTCCACTGACCCCAGTCCAGATATAAGATTGTCAGGAGGACTTAGAGGGCAAAGCAGAAGAGAAGGTTGGTTCAGGGAGCCGGTGAAATGAGCTCCCTGCAAGGTGTGCCCCCTTTGGTGCCAGGCACCAAGGCCTGCTGAAAATGGTCCTACTGGTTAAAGCCCACCATCAGGAGTAAAATGAGCCAAAGATCATTGAAATCGGCCAACTAAGGCCTGAGTTTTGCAGCTATAAGGATGTTTGACCTTTGACCCTTGCTGAGACAATGAGTCTATGGCACTCCACCATATTTTGGAAAATGCCCCTGGGTTGGGCTAGTGCCCCGTGGCACTTTATTTATTTAGGGCAGTGTGCTTGCGTGTGCCCCCTCCCCAGAGACTCATTCAGCCCTAGGCCCCCCCCCCCCCCCCACAGGACCGAAGCACAAGAAATGTCAAAGTTGGGATCCCATCCCCAGAGCATCGAGCAGAGGAAGAACAGCACAGTAGAAACTTGCTCCCACCATGGCAACACAAGGAGAATTGCTCTTCATGGCGAGAGCAGGAGAGACTGCTGCCGGCTTCCGTGACTGACATGGAAAGCGTTTGAGAAACTGGCCAGGGACATGGGGGCGTTTGGGATCCCCCAGCAGAACCCACTTAAATTTCCGAAGTCATGGCTTCATCAAAATTATTTATTGTAAGCAGGCTCTAAGTACAGTACAGGAACTTCCTCTCCACAAATGTGAACTTGATATGTTCTATGTGACTTCATGCACCTGAAACATCTCTGGAAGTTCTCAGCCCCACGCATGTCAAGGAACGACTGAAAATAATACTATTCAGGCTCCCCCTTTTGTGAGCTGCATGCAGATTTTGTGTTTCAATAAAGTAATATAGGACATGAGCCTGTCCAGGATTTGGCTATGATCTGACTTCAAAATCTCTGAATTGCACTTACACTCCTAATTTAGGTGGACATACCAATTTTGATACACAAAATGGCTTTGTTTTTGATGCGTTCCTCTTAAGATTTGTGCACTTCAATGCAGGTTAATAGAAACATTTTGGGGCAGATTTACAAGGAAATTACACATCTGTAGATGTGTCATTTTCTTTGCACCAGTGCCAAATGTCCTTGCGCCACCATAAATGCACTGTATTTACAATACAGTGCTCCATGGCGCAAGGATTAAAAGATGCCTCAGAAATTCGGATGCATCTGTTGGCCCAAAAGTGATGCATTGCTGGAGTTGCTCATGAAAGCGACGCAACTCCACCAATGTGCCACAACAGATAGGTGAGTCTCATTCAAAAAGCCCTGTGTCATTCCTTATGCCTGGTCTGAGCAGGCATAGGGCTTTTGACCATTAGCGTAATGAAACACGAGGGGGCCTCCCTGTAGGGCATGTGGAGGGGCCCCCTCTTGGCTCGGAGCCTCTGCATCCAGAGTGCTATGCTGAGGAGGCCCCCTGGAGCTTGTGGGCCCCCGCACCGCAGGGGCTGCGGGGGCCTGTGTTAAGCCCCTGATTTTGACGCAGTGAAGGCATAGAGTGACGCAGTGAAATGTTGCAAATTTCACTGCATCAATTCTACATGGCTTTTTGCGTGGGAACGCCCACCCTGCAAACATTATACTGTAGCGGGAATTCCGTTCTCCTACAGAACTGTGCATAGAGACCTGGAACCTCGGTGAATTAGGATGGCCAAAAACTCACCTCAGTACCCAAAATCCCCTTACCGAGCTAGCTACAGTGTCTCATTGGTCATAACAAACTCCCAATGCTTAGACAGACCAGAACATGAACTTAGAATACCTCAGGAATCGTGGAACACATGAACACTCTTTCGTTATATAATCATCACAAACCAGAACGTGGAGTAAAAGAGGACATGGGCATGTTTGAAATATTTATTAACTAATGCAAGGTTCTCAAACGCAGTTTCTTGTATAATACTAGCAAACATATTATAAGCAACAAAGTTATCAGCATAGTTATTAGTCCATAAAAGGCGAATGGAGACAGCATACTAAGATGCTGGAATGAATAGAAATTAACAATGTCTAATTCACAACCTCCCTATTTAGCGTAGTATTTTATATCTATGAAGGTCTCATTTCGGTTTTAGCAGGGCGGGCCCATACCTTAAAATCTCAGTGGCAAGAGGATCACATCACCTTCCACCAGCTTTCTGCATGCGAAGCATATCAAGTGTGTTTTTGTGCGTTCAGCACAACAATATAAAACTCGCCTAGAGCCAGATTTTGGCAGCAGCATGTGTGTTATGTCTATAGGGGTGCGAAGATCAGACCTTACAACAACACTGGGTTAAGTTATCTGTGTAGCCTCAGCACTCACTGTGCAGACAGAGTGCAGAACAAAACTGATATCAAACCAATAACATATTATTTCTCTAATAAATCACAAAGCTCTTCTAGGTTGAAAGCTAAAGCAACAATTATGTGTTGTGTGCAAAAGTGAAGCAAGAATGAAAACGGCGTACAAACCTTTAATAAACTCGTGCTAACTTAATGCAGTATGTAGAAAAGAAGTAGCTATATGACACCCCCCAATGATCAGAGCACTGTCAGAAATCATGTAAAGTCAGAACCAGGAAGGGGTATTAACCTGAAAACAGAGTTCAATAATAATGAGCTAATCTATTCTCCAAACGTATATATGAAGGCCTATAGGGGCCAAGCGTAATTGTTCCAACCTTTGAAAATATAAGTCAATAGGTCTGGGACGTTAAAAAAAATGTTCACACATGAAAAAAGGCACTGTCCAAAAATGTACGTGCCAAAATAAGTAAAAACTCCATGGCATCTCACGATAGAACTGAATATGCAAAATATGCAGCCACAGCCTCCAAAATGAAATCACTGTCATCATCCGAAAACAGTTCAGCCATCCAATTAAGTAGTGGGAAGGAACATACGTGCTCTTCCGTCACTGGATCCTCTATTAACATCAGAGGACAACTCAGTGGGTTCTCAAGAAAGCTCCATGCCAAGAACTCATGTGCTGCTGCGATTACATCCCAACGACCCGTTAGTCCATGCATCGCTGCCAAGGCCATAATCCTTTCGCCAGAACAAACCAACTCGTGAGCAACTACGGGGCTCAACAGATGATTAAAGTCAACATCAGGAGACACCGTCAAGCAGAGACACAAATCAAGGGCCCAGTGGAAATCGCAGCTCAGGCAATGAAACACAGGCTGGACACATGTGAAATAGGAAGATCGAAACGATAATCCAAACGCCGTGCTTAAAGTCGCAAGCGGCATGGTGCCATAGTAATCAAGCATACGGTTGTGCAACAGTGACAGGAGGGGCTCTTCTGCTCCTAATGCAGGATGGGCATCCATTTGAAATAAAACAAAATATCACCAATACGCCTGCAGCTAAAGTCAGCAAGACAGGGAAGCCTCCGAACAAACTTGAAAAAATAGAATGAAAGAAAGCAGGGATGACCGCACATATTTTTTCAAATGAAGTCACGAGACCGCTGCTAACTAATTTAAAAAAGTGAGCCAGGCCGGAAGTGGAGGAGGCATTAAAGATTTGATGAACCAGCTCGCTGAAATGTAACGGTAAAACAGTTTTTAAAAGCGCCTGCACTTCTGTGCGTGTGTTAGCTATATGAAGGACGAATGTTTCTTTGGCCGAACTCAGGGCTACCTCTTTCTGAGACAAAAGGGCTCTTATTATAGTCATACCATTGAACTCTGCCTTCAAGGTTGGGATGCGCGGCCAGATGGAAACATCTGAATTCCCATGCGTAGGGGGATACATAACGTTTTTGCAGCACACAACACGTTCAGATACAGGTACCACATAAGCGATACCGACAATTAAACCACAACACTCCTCGTTATTCAACAGCAAATAACTACCATTTGCCAAAAGTGTAAACTGTGAACAATTGTTGGAACTGGAGTCCCTTTCAATACACAGGCCAGATTAGGCCGTTCCTGGTTGCAGGAACCATGTAATTGGATGTGTCTGCATATTAATGAATGGTCAGGGGACTCAGTGCATTCCTCCCCATTAAGATAAACTTCCTTGCCGTCTTTCAGGCACCTATATGTGAAAGGAAGAGACCATGCTTCATGGAGAAAAGCACCACCTAACGGTTCATAACGTCCTATTGCAACATATCGCATACAACTAGTGAATTTATACAAAGCGAATGGTAGTGTAATTAATCCGTGGATAAGCCACGTTGCATCAGTGGCCTCAGCAACAGAGAACGGTAAAGATTCCAACCTCTCAATGTGTAACATGGAAAATGATGCATCTCGCATTGAAAGCATGCGTTGTTTGTCAGTCAAATTAAACGGGGAAACCAGGGAGGAAACATTCATGTAATTCCAGGGCACACAGCCAGAATTAAGAGTCTGCAGAGTCCACGCAAACTGCATTACAGAACGCAATTGATTTTGGCAATGGTATAAAACAGACACCTCATCATTTACAATATCAACCACTGAAGAAACAATGTTATTCAACGTGTATATGCGGGAAGAAAGCATGTTAATACTGTTATCGACAACTGCAAGCACTTTTTCTAAATTTGCTTGATCAATAGCTCTCAGGCGCTTAGCAGCCTCTACTTGTGTAAGCTTCCACATTTCATTGTAAGCAGCATAAATCCAACGTTTAGATCTACCGCTTGCCGGGCCTTTTATAAAATCATTAATATCCACATCATCAGTTAGCTTTGATAGATGTAATTTAACAGCAGCTAATGTAGAATGTTGTAACCAATTCTGACATAATTTGCCAACTGAGCATGTTGTAACAGTGTGGTTAGGATCAAAACGTGGATCAGGCCTGACTTGTGTAAAACCTTCTTTTAAACCTATAAAGCGACGCTGGCAAGAGTCAGAGCTTCTGTGCCACAGCAGCCAACCCTTTGGCTCAAACCGGGACACATTAAAGGGTGCATTATTTAGTAATGTTTGCACCTCTTTAATGGAAAACGTTGTGTAATTATCCCAACCAGAATATTCTTCCAAATCTGGGACAGCAGGGGTATTTAACTTTTCTGAAGTAGCCAATCCAAAGCACGTTGTCTGAGAAATAGTAGAATTCAAAAACAACATGTGATTCGGGATGAGACATGCACGGTGCAAAGCCTCGGTGCCTTGTACCTGCCAACTTTTTGAACCCCAAACCGATTTAAGGTCAATGGTTTCCTTCCATAGCTCGTAGCCCTCTACAGCTAATTTGTCTAGAAAGGACTTCGAATACAATAATTTAGTATCGGTAAGTCTAACTTTGGACATGGGTTTCTGTGTCATCTTAAAATAAAAGGACACAGGACTTGATTGATTAAAGTCAGTAAAGTAAGTGTACCTATTTAAAAATGTACTGGAGCTACCTTGTAATGGTGCAGGGCAATGTTCCCACTATGTGTAATTTACAGTACCCCTTCTGGAACTTGTCTTATGTAAAAAATTATTACCAAAATGTTGAAAGCAAAAAAAATCACCATAATTAGCAGATTCTAAATATAAATCTTCAGCATCAAAGGCAGCATAACACTTTAAATCAGAGAATAATGATTCTACGGCCTGAACATTCCAATCATCAGAACGTATGTTTTGTTTTACCACATTCCCCATGTTCACTCTCAATACATTTGGGACATTAACCACTTCAGTGGGGCCATGAATTTGAAATTTAACAGCATCTCACACAATCCCATCAAGAACTGGCCAAGCTGTGATGTTAACAAAGTTCAAGTCTCTTTTCAGTCTGTGTGCAGAATGTGAAGAGGAAAAGCGGGCCAATGTTCCATTAAGATGCCGAATGCCTGTTCTCTCCTCAACATAGTGTCCATCCATGATTCGGAAAAAATAAAACACAAAACCTAATGACATAAAAAGGTAAACTGAAAAAAGCACTAGCCAAATATATGTCCAAGGGGGAACCAAAAAATGTTTCTTGAATAAAGAGGCATAAATAGCACAACGTGAGGGTTTTGTCGAAGTCACTGAAGCAGAGTCAAATGAGAATCTAGAGTCTGTGGCCAAACGTGTTTGTAAGTCGGGCATCAATAAATCAGCAGGATAGGTATAATCGAGGTCATCAATGTTATTAACTGGGAAAGTGTTCATTAAAGGATTGGAAATAACAGGCATCTCGAGGGCCACTTCTGGCTCAGCAGCTGCAGTAATGGCCAAAACAGAATTTCTCACCATCGAAGGACAGGAGACTGCCGGTGTCATGCTATGAAGAATCGGCCACCCTGTGTATCTTGACATTGTCAATTGAGATAAACCTGTTTTCCTTACGACCTGGAAGTGGTGGTAATATGACTGTTCTTGTGCCCTTCACTCCAAGAACGGGGACCGGTGCTCGATAGGAAGGACCAAATTCTTTCTTGTTATCGATCTTCTCTCGAACCAGTTCTCCAACTTTGGGTAGCCAGCCAACTACCGGGATCTGCAACGCATCATCCGACGTGGAGGGCAAATGTTCCTTAGCAAGACTGTCTCTGGTCTTTTGTAGATCCTGTAAAACATTGTAATGTTCATCTACGTCAAAGGCCATGGCTTGAGCCATGCAGTCTAGACCATCGAGGTCAGGGACATACATCTTGATACCAAAGAGCATTTCGTATGTGGTCCGCCCACCCAGAGACCTTCTAGGGAGATTATTAAGAGCACGCTGCACGCCATTGAGGGGGGCCAGCCAGTTTCTGCCAGTGCCTATAACTCGAGCTGTCAAAGATTGCTTTAAATCATGGTTCATTCGTTCCACTACACTATTACCCTCAGGTCTGTATGGAGACGAAAACTTGACTTGGACCCCCAACGAAACCATAGCATCCTTATACACCTTAGCGGCGAAAGCCAGACCCTGGTCCAAATGGAAGGTACCACAGGCAAAAATCCCTACAAAAACACGCAAATCTCTTATGACAGTCCGTGAATCAGCGCTGCGATGGGGCCATACCCACACAAAGCATGTGCATGAATCAACTGCTACTAAGATGTACTTATACGCAGTATCAGAAGAAAAAGGACCGCAGTGATCTAAATAAACGCATCCTAGTGGTTTATTAGAAATGTACAACTGTGTCTGTGGAGGACGCGCAGCAGTCGAAGGCTTAATCCGCTGGCAAATGTCACATTGAAGGACATAATCACGCGTCTGTTTGTACAGTCCCCGCCACCAGAACATCTGTTGTAGCTGAGTTACAGTGGCTGAGATGCCCGCATGCACAGACGCCACACCTTCATGCGCCGCTGTAATCAAAGTAGCTCTGCGATCCGAGTTGGGAATCAAACGTTCGCCAACATCAGGAATTTTCACGTAAGGAACCTTATCAGGACTTAAGTGGTATGTGTAGTTCGAAGGGAACCCCGCAGGATATTTACCTCCCTTCTCAGTGGCAGCAACAGCTGCCAAGATGTCATCATCTATTTTACTTTTGGACCGTGTAACTGCTGCAACTAAATACTTAGATACTGCTGATTTCGCTGCTTCATCAGCAAGCGAATTACCGACAGCGTGGACTCCCACACGCTGATGGCCGAGAGTATGAATCACAAACACAAGTGGCAACTGCTCTTTAAGCTCAGCCACTCGGACCCAGATCATTTTATGTTTTATTGTGCCACCCTTGGAATCACGAAAATCATTCTGAATCCAAAAGATTAAGTTCTCATTGTAAGACTGGACACAGTAGTAAGAATCACTTACGATAAGAGTAGTCACCCTAGGATCTGCGTACTCCAATGCAAGCATCAGAGCACGAAGCTCTGCTAATTGTGCAGTGCAGTCTCCAAGTGTCTGCGTGTGCAAGACACTGGACTTGAACTCATCGTTCACCATGACACCGACCACAATGACGCATGCGGAAACGTAGGCATGTTTAGAGCCTTGCACAACCTGCGCCGAACCATCAGTGTAAATGATGCAATGGAAATCCTCCAGGGGTCGCATTGCTAAAGGAGCCGGATGAACGAATTCATACTGTAAGTACTCCTGTGACCTTAATGTGGCGTCAAAAATAAACATGACATCCTGGGATGTCAAGGACGCAGCCCATTGAATCCACCGAGGGTGCAAAGCTTTAGAATTAGGTACACTGGCTTTTGTGACTGCCTCCAAGGCAGGACACGGGATAACAACCAACATGCGTTTTCCCTGTGACAGGGCACGTTCCTTAAGAATAGCCATCTGCACAGCCGTTAAAACTTTCTCCACAGTGGAAAAGCGCAATTCAGCCGAAGTGTACAAGTGTGACTTGTAAGCAACAGGTACTGTGTCTCCTTCATTAAAAGTCAGGTACGTGAAACCCACCGTCCCTGGGATAATTCTTATCACCAGGTTGGTCTGATTATCACAAGTCAGTAAGAATTCAGAAGCGAGCAGATCAGCCTGCAAAGACTGCAGAATAGCCGAATGCTCAGGCAGCCAGTATGATTTGGAAAAAGATGGTTGTATCAAAGCATACAAAGGCTTGATACGTTGGGCATAGTCCGGAATGTAAGTTCTCCCGAAATTCAAAAAGCCCAGAAGAGATTGTAATTTTTTCAGTGTTGTCGGAGCGCGCAATTGTGCTCATTTCTCCAGGAAGTGAGGAGCTAATCCCTTTCCTTCATTGTTAAGCTCGTAGCCCAGAAACAACACTGTGTACTCCGCAATGTGCGATTATGCAAAGTTAAACTTGTAACCTTGATAAGCAAAGTTACAAATAATTCTGTTTACCCAACACAGATGCTCCCAAAGTTCGTCGTATGTGAGATATATGTCATCCACATACGAACAAGCATCTGGGTCGATTCTCTCTAAAAGAGAGACAATGCGGGCGGAAAAAACCCCAGGACTATTCTTATAGCCCATAGGGAGACGTCAAATCATTTTTTGCATACCGCCGCATGTGAAGGAGGTCCATTGGGAACTTAGACCATCCAACCTATGGGCATAAAAACCATTGAAAATGTCAAGCGTGGTTTTGAAACGCTTACGCACAAGACTATTCACTAGGGCAGAGCCGTGAGTATTCTGTACTGCACAGTTACGGCAATGCGAGTTTAAATGCCGGTAATCCAAAACCAAACGATATGAACCGTCAGGTTTGTTTACAGTAATAAGAGGGTTATTCATCGGTGACACACATGTTTCAATGATACCTTGATATTCCTATTGTTCAAGGATTGCCGCGACGGAACCTTTCGCTTCACGGCGTATAGGATATTGAGGTTGAGGCTGCGGCTGAGACAGTAAAGGAATCTCGTGGCTCGGGGACAATTTATCCCAACCACACTGATTGCGGTACACAGCCGGCGCCAGAGCTAGAGCCCACTCTTCTGCAAAATGCAGCGCATCCTCTTTCGAGACTGTGTTTGTGAAACTGGGGAGGATCACCTCCTCCCCTCGCGGAGCTGCGAGCACAAAAGGTGGGGGCCAGTCAGCCTCCGAAAGCAAAATGTCATATGTAGACGAAAGATTTTCCCTAAATACCCCTTTTATGGTTCGTTGTATGTCACCTTCTATCAACAGGACAATTTCAAAAAGTCTATCAGGGGGAGCAACTCTGGTGTCAGCTGTTTCAATGACAACATAAGTTTCAGTCGCTGTCACCTTCAGTAGTGGACGGAGCGCCTCTCTCACTATGGTAATCTCCGCCGGGCTGTCCAGCAAGGTCAGAGCCCACGTCAGATTCCGAAGCCGCGTTCTCACTATCTGGGGCATATCAATGCGCTGTTAAGGCTGCGTCTTTCTTCTTGGCAAACTGCGGTCTCCTAGGCGTAGAGCTTTCCTGCTTTTCTGCACCGTTCCTCGGGCGGGGCTGGTCACGTCCTTGCTGGCCACCCCGACCTCTGCCGCCCCCTCCACCACCGGTCGACGGAGCCGATGAGTCCTGTAAGGAACGAGGAGAGCGTTGGTCAGAAGCCTGAAATCGATCAGGAGTCTTAATCGTCGCGCGGTCGCGCAAGTCATAAACACGTTCTGACTGCGTAGGTAAAGGAGACGCAGGACGAGAAACCTGTGTTTGTTGTTGTTGCGGTTGCTTTCCCTGATTCTGTTTTTTAGGCCAATTTTGTTTTTTGAACTTGGGCTGAACATCAGTTTCCGAAGTTTGTCCCTGGGGTTGGTTTTTATCTTTAACAGAAAAAGGCTTAACACCCTTACAATTGCGACCCTGGGTTTTATAAGCCGCCACAATAATTTTCGCTAACTGTCGGGGTTTCTCTGCCTCGGGAAGCACCGCCAACGCGTTAGCAACCTGAAAGTTCACTGCATCCCCCTTGACATTAGCAAGGATCAGATCGCAAACTACATCAAAGGTGCCACACAGGCGCATACCCAACTCTACCGTAGATTCGGGTCCGTGATCATCCTGAACACGTTTAAGGACCGAAGACAGCACGGACATAGACGGGGTGACGTAGCACCGAGCATAGACCGCCGCAAAAGTCTTCCCCCAGGTCTGACAGTCAACGAGCTCAGGGGCCAAATCCTTCGGCAAACTAAGCGTAAGAATCCTGTGTTTTTCACCAGGAGTCGTATTAGGAAATACAGCTTCCAGCTGGTCAAATTTCTCGGCAAGCCAGAAAGGAAAATCCTTCTTTTCCTGGGGCTTCTTGCCCATAACGGCATTGACCATGACAGGACTGATTTTCAAATTACCCTGTCCTGCCGGAAGCGCCGCACCCCCCGGGGCTCCACCCGGAAGATTACGGCTGGTGTAATGCACTAAGGCTCTAATCACGGCAATCGCGACTACATATAGTCGTCGGAGTTCAGCCAAATTACAATTGCCGTGTAGAGGATGAGGAGTAAATCCAGCCAAAACAGGCAAATTAGCGCCTGGAATGGACAAAGGGCCTAACCTCGGAGCAGTTAATGAATGGGGTAGGGCACCACCAAACCAAACTCCATGCTGGCAAACATCGATAGGAACTTCCTGTGCCCTGTACGGAGTATACTCATTAGGTACAGGAGTGGGAGTGTATGTGTGCAATATGCCTGAATTTGCGTCCACTGCTGGAAATGTCACCCACGAATAAAAGAGTTCGTAAGGGTAAGCATGTTCCGCACTCACCACCATAATCACAGCTAAGCCTTCAAGAGGAACATTGTAAGCCCGCAAATGATCTCGCACCGCAATGCGACTATGCTGCGGAATGTCCACGGCAGCCATGACAGCTCAGGAAAGAGAAAAAACAAAGTAAACTTTGTAGCACAACTGGGTAGTAATTCAAGGAAACCGTTTTAGTAAGAATCAAGCTTGAAAAGACCTTTTTCAAAAATAGGTAGGTTTTTCCGGCACCACCGTTTACCGGAAATGACAGTGAAGGGGTTAAGGTTTGAATGATATTCTACTCGAGCGTCATGATATAAGGCCAACAACGTATGGGCGCCATGTAGCGGGAATTCTGTTCTCCTACAGAACTGTGCATAGAGTCCTGGAACCTCGGTGAATAAGGATGGCCCAAAACTCACCTCAGTACCCAAAATCCCCTTACCGAGCTAGCTACAGTGTCTCATTGGTCATAACAAACTCCCAATGCTTAGACAGACCAGAACATGAACTTAGAATACCTCAGGAATGGTGGAAAACATGAAGACTCTTTCGTTATATAATCATCACTAACCAGAACGTGGAGTAAAAGAGGACACAAGCATGTTTGAAATATTTATTAACTAATGCAAGGTTCTCAAACGCAGTATCTTGTATAATACTAGCAAACATATTATAAGCAACAAAGTTATCAGCATAGTTATTAGTCCATAAAAGGCGAATGGAGACAGCATTGCACTGACGTTAACCAGGGAGACTACACCCTACGCCCCAGCATTACCATTGGAAGGACTGCCCAGACCAGGGGGAGTAGTGACGGCAGCGCGTCTGCAAGACTGGGCACAGGTGGGACTTGAAACGATGGCGGACCTCTACGACGATGGGGCCCTGGTGCAGTTCGAGGGACTAGTGGAGAATCCAGGACTGCCAGCGGGTCAATTCCTGACGCATGCATCAATGATACGGGTCCTAACGGAACACTGGGGAGATATGACAGCGGAACCCGAGACACACCTCTTAATACAATACCTGCACGTAATGGGGGCGGGCACACACATCGTACATTGGCTAACGCAGGCGCTGAGATCCCACACTACATGCTCCCTGCGATCACTCAGAGACAGGTGGACCACGGACAGGGGGGAGGACTGGTCGGATAAGGAATGGGAAAGGATTTTAGAGGGGCCACAGCACATTCCTCGCAACTCGAGATTCAGAATCATACAGTTCTACATAACACACAGGGCATATCTGTCCCCAGACAAGATTAATCGTTATTTTGGCCTGAACACATCCAAATGCCCACGCTGCGCGCTACTGAATGCGGATCTCCTACACATGCTATGGGCATGTCCCAAACTACAGACGTATTGGCATGATGTCACCACACTGTTGGCAAAGGGAACGGGACTAAGTGCTCGACACGACTGGGACGCCTGTGTATTGGGCCTCCTCGCCAGGACGAAACACAACAAACCGCATATGAGGTTCTGGGATTTAGGGCTGATAACCGCCAAAAGACTCATAACCCGGCACTGGAAAGCGGCAGCACCACCGCTGACGAAAAATTGGAGTGCCTCCCTCACCTACTGGGCGACTGCAGAGGGCACGGTACTAAGCAGGGAGGAAACAGCGGGGCGGAGGGCCATACCGATAGCCCAGATGTGGGAGGGTTTCCTTCGAGCTTTCAACAGGGCCTGCCATGACAAAGGGGTGATGTAGAAGGGGGGCAGAGAGGAAAGGGAGCAACGAATGACGCGCGCAGATAAGCGAGAAACGCCGCCCCCGTGATCCACCGCCCTCCCCCCTTCCGCCCCCCGCGCCCGCCCTCTCCAGCCCCCCCCCGGTTTCCCCTTTCCCCCCCCCCCTCCTCCCCCCCGCTTCCCCTTCCCCACCCGCTCCGCCCCTTGCGCCCCCCCCATCATCATCCCCCTCACCTGCCGGTGGGGGACACACACACACAGACGACCCCGCTAATGCACTCCCACCCCGGGATTCAAAGTTATCACGCACCACTTGTAGCACCCTCATGCGAGCGCCACGGAGCAGCACCCTATGCGGCTACTCCGCTCGTAACCAACGAGACAAAACCCACACTGCAGCACCCCCCCCCCTATGCTTAGGTTAGTTGCACCCGCACACTCTTTCCTGTTCTTCCCTAGATCGGAATAGCGACACACACGGCAGAGGTCGCCCCCCAGTTGACCACACCAGACCTGCCTTTCCCATTCGCACCCTCGCTACTAGCATACAAAGGTTACACGTAGGAGTGCAGCACATAGGCGAACCACTACCGGGACCTTCCACCCCATGGTGCCTATATCCTGACCAGTCTAGTGGTCCACAACACTCGTACATGCCGCCCGGAGTCAGACCTGGATGGCTGTCCAAACTGTAGGGAATCACCACACTTCACCACTGACCATAAGGCTACGCACACCGGGGGGAAGGCTGGACACCAAGCTGCCCATCTGGGCGGGCAGGATTGGCTGCCCAGGCGGGAACGACGCTGCGAGGCACTCCGAGGCAGGACACTGGCATGAATGGTCTGACGCATACAGCGCCCACCCATGAGGCGATAAGTGGTGATTTTATATGTATATGTACAATTATCGGACCTCTAACCATCGACTGTATTTGCTTTGATACTGTACGGACCACTCCGATTGTTGTTTCCCCTTTGAGTTATGCATATAATGAACTGTACTTGTATACCAAGAGTTTCAATAAAACAGATTTAAAAAAAAAAAAAAAATGGAGACAGCATACTAAGATGCTGGAATGAATAGAAATTAACAATGTCTAATTCACAACCTCCCTATTTAGCATAGTATTTTATATCTATGAAGGTCTCATTTTGGTTTTAGCAGGGCGGGCCCATACCTTAAAATCTCAGTGGCAAGAGGATCACATCACCTTCCACCAGCTTTCTGCATGCGAAGCACATCAAGTGTGTTTTTGTGCGTTCAGCACAACAATATAAAACTCGCCTAGAGCCAGATTTTGGCAGCAGCATGTGTGTTATGTCTATAGGGGTGCGAAGATCAGACCTTACAACAACACTGGGTTAAGTTATCTGTGTAGCCTCAGCACTCACTGTGCAGACAGAGTGCAGAACAAAACTGATATCAAACCAATAACATATTATTTCTCTAATAAATCACGAAGCTCTTCTAGGTTGAAAGCTAAAACAACAATTATGTGTCGTGTACAAAAGCGAAGCAAGAATGAAAATGGCATGCAAACCTTTAATAAACTCGTGCTAACTTAACGCAGTATGTAGAAAAGAAGTAGCTATATGACAATACCTGATGCAGGTATAATGGGACTCAGATCTTTACAATGTGATTCATCTCCCTTGATGTGTGACATTGTTAATTGTCCACATTGTTTGCGCCACTGTTGCGTCAAAAAAAGTGACGCATTGGCAGTGAAGGAGGTGCAAGGGGCTTGTAAATCTGCCCCAAAATGTTTCCATTTGTTTTACAGATCTTTGTTTTATGTTGGTATTAGCGTAGTCAATCACGCTGCATTTTGCAGGAGTGTCCTGTTTTGACCATCACAGAGCCAACTCAGGAAGGCCATTCTCAGGTCTACCACTTAATAAAAAATGGCTTGATCATGGGCACATCATACTGTTGTTGTGTCTCTGTGTAGTACACTAATCTGTCAATGTATTAGCACTTTGAAGGGAGATTAGTTGAAGAAGTAAACATCAACAGCATACTTCCTGGACAAGGCCCCAGCAGAGTTTTCATTAATAAATGTAGGGCTGCTTATCGACTGTTGTACAGTACTGCTCGTGCTATGATTTGCAATTTTTATAGTAGTTACTGTGGGTTTGTGCTTATTCAAAAATGTGTTTGCATTGTGTTATAAGCCACCCTTTTCTCCTTGTTTGCCTGTTAACTCTTTTTCTTTTTCCTCTGTATTGTCCTCTTCTGACCAGGTACAGGCTTGTGCCCAGTTATTCATGTGCGACCTGTTTTCGCCTAAATTCTATCTATGTTTACAAAATTTTTTCCAAAATAAACGCTTCTAGGTCCGGCTGGACTCTGAAGAAGGAAAAACACAGCCTTTATCTCGAGCCTGTGTAATTTAATTCTTTTGTCATTACTTTAACCTAGGACCTTTGTTAAATAAAAATTATCAGCGAGTGGCTGAATTTGCTCCTCAAGTTGCATTGTGCCGGTCCCTCCTGTAGCAGCTTTCCCCCCAGCTACTGATTTTTTTTTACAGCTCATTAATTGCTGAAGGAGTGATAGTTATTTGCCTATAGAAAGGAATTACATTTAGGGGACCAAAATGTGGGAAAATGCAGTACACTACACCTTGCTTCAAAGGCTGTACATTTACTGACTTTCCTATTGAATATACACTGAAACTGAGCACTTCTCCTCTCCCCATTTAATATCCGGTTAATTTTTTATTAAAATACTTACTAGCAGCTTTTACATTACTTCAAAATATTCCCAATATTGTCAAAAAGGGAGCAGGGGAAAAAATGATTGCTCAAGAGCACATAATTTGGCCAAATGCAAGGCCGGGATTAAAAACAGTGAGGCAGATTTACAAGCCCTTTCAGCGCTGGTGCGCCACCTTGTGTGATGCACCAGCGGTGCAATCTGCTGAGTGACATTTACAAGCACATGTAAAGCCACTCTGCATGACTTTACCTGTGCTTGTAAATATCGCCCCTTTTCATGAAACAATTTGCATGTTAGAGTCGAGACATGGGTGTGGTTCTGGGTGTTCCCACACAACACCCAAGTCCACTGATGCATTTCCAGATTTGCAAGCAACGAGGAGAAATGTTTTCATTTGTACTCGGTTTTTTCCTCTTTCAATGCGTGCTGCATTCTACAGTACGCATTGGAAGAGGAAATCACCTCAATTGATTGTTTTTTGTGCAGGAAGGTGCCCCTTCCTGCAGAAAAACAATCTCCCCACGATGCAGACATCCTTGCACCATGGTGTCTGCGCCAGCGAATGGCAGCAGTTTGTGCGCCAGCGCAGGGGGAAGCACACAGATGTTCCATATTATTGTAAATTGGTTGCACCCTGCTCATCGAAACGAATGCAGCGCGGCACAACAAAATGACTTATGGCACCTCACTGCCTTCGTTTATTGCACATCTGCTCTAGTGTCTCCTAGTTCTACATTTCCAGTTACTCAAATAGACTGAAACTGGGCCGAAAGTGATTTTGTTGACAAGGCTAGGGGCTGCACTTCCTAGTGAAATGCCACTGTGTTGTGGGCCCTGCCTAGGTTTAGGGTACAGTGTTCATTTCAGCATATTTATTAAAAGTGGCAAAGCTGAGATTAGATGTCAAGTACTCTAGTGCCATGGCTAAAATGTATCCACCACACCAGGGGGCAGATTTACAAGCCCCTTGCGCCTCATTTACGCTGCCGTTGCGTCACTTTTGTGACGCAGCAGCGGCGCAAATCCTGCTCCATGGTGCGGGGTACTTACAACGTGACGCATTTGGGAGATGCATCACATTGTAATGCCTTGCGTCACATGTAGGCGTTCCTGTGAAGGGGGGGGGGGCGTTCCGGCACAGGAACGCCTCCTAAAAGTGGCTGAGTGAAATCTACAAGATTTCACTCAGTCACTTTTAGGCCCATGCTGCGTCAAAACCCTGCGCCTGCCTGAAGCAGGCGTAAGGATTGACACACCATTAACTAGATAGGGCCGCCCGAGCATTGCTGGAGCTGCGTCGCGCTTGCGACGCAACTCCAGCAATGCATCACTTTTACGGCACAGATGCGTCACGCATCTGTGCCGTTTTTGCCCCATGGAGCTGTGGCGCACAATAACTGGTGCATCCCTACTGATTTGCAGGGATGCGCCAATTATTGTAAATATGCCCCCAGGTCCTTTGGCAGTAGATGGTGACTGGCAAGTAAGTTTGGTAGATACTGGTATTTACCATAGGAGTTTCAAAGCTTAAGACTATTTCATTCCATTTAATACCAGAGTTGTTTATTTTCTAGATTTTGTTCTCAAAAGTTCCAATAGCAACATTCAAGATTTACTCCGGGAGGGGTTATAGGGGTTAAACCTCAAGTACAGTATGGATAGTAATCACACTTGATAACCTTAATCTCCAGGGTATATCTTTTAGATGCCCTGATTTAGTGGAGGAGGATGCAGAATGACATCCCCAAAACGCGCTACCAATCCCACTTCCCCCATTCCCCAAACAAAACGCCTTCTGATGTCTATACAAGTGCAAAGTATTTCTGCTGGCGCAATGTGTTTCCATGCACGCAATGTGTCCTACCAAGTTGGCCTTCCTATTTGGCCTGCATGGCTTTGTTTAGTCTATGATAGGTTTGACTTAACAGAGTTTACTGAGAAGCAACTCACATCTCTATGACGTATGAGGCTTGAGACTGAAATATGACTGAATTGGTACTGAATTAGCTTGGGTGAAGCTGCACACCAAGGGGCAGATTTACAATAACTGGCGCATCCCCAGGGAGGCGTCAGTTATTGTGTGCCACAGCTCCGCCACCCATGGTGCGCCGCATGGGGCAGAAACGGCACAGATGCGTGACGCATCTGTGCAGTAAAGGCGGCGATTGCTGGAGTTGCGTCGCAAGCTCGACACAGCTCCAGCAGCTCCAACAATGCTCTGGGGAGACATATCTGTCCAATGCTGCGTCAAGCCTTACCCCTGCTTCAAGCAGGCGCAGGGTTTTGACGCAGCATTGGCCTAAAAGTGACTGCCTGAAATCTTGTAGATTTCACACAGGCACTTTTGCGAGGCGCACCTGCCCCGGAACGCCCACCCTGCGCAGGAAAGCCCAATGTGGCGCAGGGCTTTACAACGTGACGCATCTGCCTAGATGCATCCCGTTGTAAATGGGTCGCAGAGATGTGCCAAGGTTACGCCGCCGTTTCGTGACGCAACGGCGTCTTAAACGTGGCGCAAGTCCGGCATAAATCTGCCCCCAAGTTGGGTCGTTCTCTGATCTGTCGACATACGAATTGTTTGATTGAGTGCCCTGATTTGAAATCAAATGTCTTTGTTTCTATATTTCTTAAAAGAAAACCTACAGGTGACTAAATACAGGCTGTTTTTTGCAAGTTTCTGTAACATAGTCAGGGCCCCAGAAATTTTGCAACATAGTTGGCGAATTGA
Organism: Lissotriton vulgaris; assembly: GCF_964263255.1. Taxonomy (NCBI): domain Eukaryota; kingdom Metazoa; phylum Chordata; class Amphibia; order Caudata; family Salamandridae; genus Lissotriton; species Lissotriton vulgaris. The sequence goes on along the minus strand of NW_028240616.1, from coordinate 67,963 downwards.
CCACAAACGACACATAATCTACCAGGTGCTGCAAAATGTGCGGATTTTAACCATAACATATTGAGAACTCAAACGAATCAAAAATGACTGAAAATTACTTGAAGATGTTGCAAACTGTTTGAGAAACAACATCAATGCGAGATCAGTCAGAAGATTTTTAATGCTTGGTTGTTCTCACAAGTCATGACTTCTTCTAACTTTTCCTGAGCTTTCACAGCTTCACTGTGATGCAACGGGGCCATCTAGCGGGCAGTTCACACTAGGCAAGTGGTTGTGAAGTAGGCAGTCGATAATCTCATTGCTTTGTTTCAGATGTCAAAAATGTGAAAGGTGTACTAATTTAAAGGATTAATTGGTATAAATATTTGTCAAGGATCATTCCAAGTGCAATGTATATTTAGATGGTTGCAATACCTTAGCCTTTTGAAATAAACAAAAAGTTTGTGATCATGCGTGTACAAAAAAACCGAACTTTGTAAGTTTGATCAGCTAAATAGTTTGGAATTGAAACTGCGTTGCATTTAAACATGTAAATGAAAAAAGATATTGTGTGCACATAGTTTCAGTTTATCCTCATACGCTCTGCAAATATATCGACTTTGACCTAGAGAAGACATTTTAGAGAAGAAACCCATAGAGTGTGAAAAAAATAGATTAAGCTTACTTGGAACTGTGTGGAATCGTGCAATTTCTTTCTTATAAATTTCCAAAATTCTATGAAAATGTTGTGAAATTGCTCTGTATAGGCAAAATGTAGGCCCAGGTTTCCAAAGGTTTTGCATCTGGTTTATTTTACTTTTTTAACGCAGACCTGATGCAAAATCCTTTTTGGGATTTATAAACCAACATAAATTGAAACTATTGCACTACTCCAAACAATACTAGAAAAATATGTGATCAAAAAATCGCAAGTAGTATATGCAGTGTTTGAAGATTTTACCACCGCTTTCGATAGGGTCGACGAGCCAAGCTTTGGCACAAACTCCAAAAAATGGGAATCCCACAAAACCTTCTCCATTTAAGAACATTACTTTATTCGGGTACATGGTGCCAAGTCCAAATGGGGAGGGAGAAGGGCCTTACCTCCCCAATATCAACCCCAAATGGCCTGCGTCAAGGGTGTCTCTTAGCCCCCTTATTGTTTTCTTTATATCTGAGTGACCTACCAGAAAATCTTAACCAGGTCAAAAACTTTCCGCCGAAGATTGCTTCTACTAAAATCCATTCTTTGATGTATGCTGACGATGTAGTAATCCTCGACTTGACCCCATTTGGCCTTCAAAGAAATCTGTTGGCACTTACCAGATACACCAAAGAAAACTACTTTATTCCAAATGTCACCAAAACAAACATTTTACCAAATACAAGGAAGAAGACCTATTATAAATACAACTGGTTATTAGGGGGAAAACCATTGGAAATTGTCAAAGACTATATATATCTTGGGAGAACTTTCACTCAGTCTTTGTACAATCAGCCTCACCTCCAAAAGATGGGTCGAAACGCAGATATCCACTCAGGGGCTCTTCAAAGACTTGGGGGCAGATTTACAAGCCCCTTGTGCTATGTTTATGCTGCCTTATGTGACGCAACAGCGGCGTAAACGTGGTGCATCCCTGCGAGGCATTTACAACGTGACTCATCTAGGGAGATACGTCATATTATAAAGCCCAGCACCACAATGGGGGCGTTCCCATGCAGGGTGGGCGTTCCGGCGCCTGTGCACCTCGCAAAAGTGCCTGCGTGAAATCTACATTATTTCACGCAGGCACTTCCGCGACGATGCTACGTCAATTCCTTACGCCTGCTTGGAGCAGGCGTAAGTATTGACGCAGCATGTTAAGAATTGGTCGGCCCTGAGCATTGCTGGAGTTGTGTCGCACTTGCGAACTGACTCCAGCGATGCGCCGCCCTTACATCACGAGATGCGTCATGCATCTGCCTACCCTTGCGTCATGGCGCGCCGCTATGTAAATGCGGCGCATCTGCCGTGACGCAAGGGTAGTTTTGCGTGACACATTTGTTCTGGCACATCTCTGCTGATATGCAGAGATGCGCTAGAACTCGTAAATATGCCCCTTGATTCTTCCACTGGTCAAAGGCACTTCTCTTCCTTGCTTCAGGTATACAGCTCAAATATTCCAGCCGTTTTGTCTTATGCTATAGAATATATACCAATAACAGAATGGAAGCAAATTGACATCAAAGAAGGGAAAACCCTGCGGAAATTAACCAGGATGTCAAAAGCAGTCCAGGTTCAAGCTCTCAGGTAAGAACTATCGTTAGTTAGTTCCTACGCCAGAGGGATCTCAAACATAATTAGATGGGTGTACAATCTGGTTCATGCAGATCAAGGATCTTTAAGAGCACTGTTAAAAATAGAGTGACTCGAGCCAGACTCTCCAAAGTACATCTTTGGTAAAAACCTAAGCATTGCTTTTAAATTGACATCAGTTTCCCTAGAAATGTAAAAATCTTGGTCACCAGCCCAACTGAAACTTTGCTTGAAGCACCTGACCCCAAGGATAAGCATGGAATTGGACATTCAACACTGCTCCAGGCTCTTAACGTACAAGCAGTACGCAGATACAATAGTTTAAAAAGAAATTCAACCATACATCTTTTTTAATCTAAATCACGGAGTTAGGAGAAGTATTATACAATTGCGGCTCGGAATATTACCCCTGCAATCTCACACATTCAAGTGGTCACTAAAAGAAGGAGGGACTAATCTATGTGACCTATGCAAAGGTGGGGTGCAAGACCTAGAACACGTGCTGTTCATCTGTCCAAATGAGACTGTGGTTGCAGCCAGGAACAGATACATAATTCCGATTAAAATGAAATGTAAAATAAATACGGTCCAGAATTTGATTTCACTCTACCAAGCTCCACCAAATTAATTTGTCTGTATTAACATGTACAACTTTTTAAAAACATTTTAAACATTTTATTAGTGTAATAATTTTATTAGTAAAAAATGTAATTGATATTGTCTAATAAAAGTGTTGTTCTCGTAAGAGAACTGAATCAAATAAAAAATTATTTCATTTCAACATAAATTGGTATTTTCAAGAGTTTATAAGTAAAAGTACCAAAAACTAGCAAAAAGCGCACATGGACATTCATGTGCAGCCACCCATGGTTTTTGATACAAAATCCCAATTTAATAACAAGTAGACAAGGCCTTGCACCAAAAATGATCTTCATTTGAAAGCAGGCTTTAAAAAGGAGATATACTTTTCCCCGCCCCTAACTTTTCCCGTTTTGCATGTGTGCTGCACTGTGCAGCACACTTCCACAGTGTGAAAAGATTTTACATTAGTCTAATGATAGTATTTTGTACTGGAAATGCTCCCTTCCATTACAAATCTATGCCATACTCAAACAGACGTGAAATAAAAAACAGTATTTCAACTGGTATATTTAAGGGAGACAGGTTGGCATGAAAGTACAATACTTTACACAAAAAGGAGAGGCCAGGAGAATCTAGGTTGACTTTTAAGAAGGTGTATTAAGCATCATGTATTTAAGAAAGAATTAGACAAAAATAAATAAATAAATATACAGTTATATCAGCACTGTAAACAATAAATGCATGTACAACCCAACTTGGACTCGGTGCTAGTCAGGGCTCGAGTCGGGGTACCACGCGGGTGGACAGCGTCCCCCCACTTATTTTACCGGGTGGACGCCGTCCCCCCTGCCAAACAGCTGGACTTCACTCTTTGCCCTCTCTGGGACGAGATCGGAGCTCACAGGACGCTACACATGCTCTGGCTTCGCAGATGCAATCGCATCTAAGGGGTGAGCGAGGGGCGGCAATGAGCCAGATGGTGCAAGCCACCTTTAGTGACGTCACTTCTTGTTGTGATGTCACTTCCAGTGACAGCGTCCTCACACTTCTTTTTTTAGGACTTGTGTCCTGGTGCTAGTTTGTGTATGTGACACAAAAGTGGCGACGCAAGTGACAATGAGTTGTCAGTGGACGAGAACGGCGCAATGTGCTAATGTGAGCAGATATATACAGTGAATAGGTTGGTTCCAGACAGATTAAGAAATGGGGAAAGAATTGGTAATGATTTTGTGGAACCACCGAGGCTGCGCCTATAGCTGCGCTGCAGGGTCGACGGCGTTTCGATCCAGTAACTATGGTCATCATCAGGACAGGGTCGTATGAATTGTTATAGTGCTTGCTGGGGGCCGGAGAACCGCGTCCCGGCGGGGAAACAGTGGCATGTAAAACCTTCGGTTGTGTCCTGTCGGAATCACGGCGTGCGAATTGCAAAGAAAGTTGCACCACCACGGACATGCGCGGTGTGTAGAAGGATAATTTGGGAGGCCGCCACGTTCATGTGCGGAAGGGAAGACGGGCCAGACGAGTGGATCTGGGGGTCACATACCGCATACCAACGTGGCGGTTTTCCTCTCCCTGGATTCATTCATCCACACACCGCACACGGCTGTGGCGGTGCAACCTTTAATCTGCATACTAGACCGGACACAATCCCAGATCCACTCGTCTGGCCCGACTTCCCTTCTGCACACGAAGAACTCCCTGTAGGGCCCACACTCACTTTGACATCCAGCAGGCGCAGATAGGTATCCTAAGGAGACAATGTCCTCCCCGGTCAGCTTTAGAGACGTCTCCTTCTGAGGCCCATCCACCGGTACCACTGGAGTTTCAGGGGCTATTTTCTAATGCCCCCTGCCTTTTGCTTCTTTGCAGTTGTCTGAGCCATTTTTCTAGCCTCTAGGATCTGTTGACTTTCCTCCTGGGCAATTGTCACACAGACCCACTCAGGCAACCCCAACATTTCTAGGTGCAACGTCATCTCCACTTCATTCCAGCCAGTTTGTTCCAAGTCATTCCCTAGCAAACAATCCACGGGCATGGGCGGGCTCACAACTACCTTAAGGGAACCTGAGACCTGTCTCTCTACTAGAAAGGAACCAGAGCCAGCTGGTAATGTCATTCACAGTTGTCTGCTGCCACAACCTGATGACATGTATCAGGTATCTTCTCTGTAGACACTAGATGACACCTGACAGTAGTTTCACTGACTCCTGTGTTTATTTGAGCCTCCACACTCTTCCCATTGTTGGTGACCCATTACCTATACCTAGAACTATTGGCAGGCATGTGGGCCTTAGGCACCATTTCTCTGTCACTAAGGGACACTATTGTAACCTACAATGGCTACCCCCTGTGACTGCCCACAACTAGGGAGTTGTGCCCTCTTAGAGCACTCAGCATCTCCCTTTTAAATTTAATTTCAGCATCATTCCAGGGAAGCGGAGGAGACAGGGCCAACATTGTTAGGGAAGCAGCTGACCGCAGTGGCTCCGGTTGTGACACAACAGACATGAGGGAGTCAGTGGTCCAGAGCGTGAGGCAAGTGCCACAGGAGATGCAGGCGAATTGCGTCACAATCAGTCAACCTTCAGTGGTCACACCCTAGTGGTGGTGGAGCACACAGAAACAGTACACACACCATCCTTGTCTACCAACCCCCTTCCATTTCCAACCCCACTGTTGTTCCCCATCCAGTTGGACAGGCCCACTCCCCTAAGGGGGGAGCCATCTCCTTCACTCCACCTACCGTAGCTCCTGCACCTTTAACACCAGCAGCACTGAGTGAGGAGGATATTGACCTTCTGAAACACATCTCTGTAGGGCAGATGCCCTACTGAATGCCATCCAAGGACAAGGCAGTCATCTGCAACAGATGGTGGCCTAACTGGAAGGCATCCACAGTGCTATCAATGGTCTACAGAGATCTTTTTCAGACTCTGGCCTCCACTCTCACTGCAGCATTCCACTCATCCCAAAACCTCCATCCCACCTACTGCCTCTTCCCCATCCAAATTCCCTATTCCTATGACTGTCCCACATTCACATACACACTCACATGCTTCAATAGCCCCAAGCAGAACAAACAGAAACACCACAAAACACAGAAGCACCCAATCACTCACATGACACAACCACTACCCCTGCATACTCCCATACACTTCACCCACAGACCCATCCCCAAACCCATCTTTCCCCCAAACAATTCCTCCAAACATCACACCTGCACACATAGATCCATCCACAATCACCAGCATTTCCCTAGATACCACACCCACAGAGGAATCCCCAACACCCATCATTCGCACAGACACCACACTAACCATGGGCAATGAACTCCGCTCCGCTAGGGGAGGTTGCAGAGATTTGCTCACTACGCATTGCATTGAAAACATTGAATTCATGCAAAAACTCGGACTCTGCCACATAGCGGAGTTAGCTATTGCACCCACAACTATTTGATAAAAGAACTTTACCTTTACATGCTAAAAAGCATATAACCAATTCCCAAAAAGTGAGCTTTGAAACATATCAGGCAATGAAAGAGGTGATGATTTTGGGGTCCCCCCTAAGCTAGGGGGGACCAAGCAGATGCCTTGAACACAAAGAGCATATCATGCTGATGATTCAGTGATGGTCCCATCCGCCTAAGACCACCCCAAGCAAAGTTATGGGCAAAAATACAATGCCAACCAAAGATCCAGCAAAGCATTATGGGCGAGATTCTAGACTGAAGATTATTTGGAATCCCATTTACCTGATATTACCTTTTAATGTGGGTGGGGTTTGAAAGTCCATTACAGAGATTTAGAAGAGAAGGTTTCCTGACAAATCCATACAGATTGTATCTTTGATATCACACCAGGACCTAGCATGTGAGCAATGTGATGGTGTCACTGAGATTAATAGATGTGATATTAGTGAGGAGATGCTGTTGTGTTACACAAATGATCCCTGTTTATTAGATGTAAACACATGTCGACTTTGGTAGAGTGTGCCTGTGCAGTGTCAGTGACCTGGCCAAAGAGGGCCTAATAGAGCTGTAATTGGATCATACATTCAGATGTTTTATGAACAGGGGCCCGCAAAATATGTTTGACATGTCCATGGTGAGGCATCTATTTGCTGAGGAGTCGATGGAAATGGGTAAGAGTGTGGCTTACCATCGGTTGAGTCTCCAACAGAATCTGTTTTGGACATCATCAAGCAGGAACAGCAGCGGCAGGACTTGTAGGATCGACTCCATGGTGGCACAGGACGTGTGAAGCTCAGTACAGATGAGTTTCAGACTTATATGCCTCCCTTTCCAATAGCTCAGGTGTGGAGGTTTGATTGCCACAGTCAAGTCGGCAGAAAGGCACATTGTGATTGGGCCGGCAGTAACATTGGCAGGGTTGCCCTTTGACTGATGCATTGGCCTATCCCCACTGCATCCGCAGTCAAGATTTCCTGGCGGAGGTGATGGTATAGGGTGGTCTTTCGTCTATGAAGCTGCATGCATCGTGATAGGGCGATCAGACCGCTAACTGGGTGGCAGTGATTCCAACGCCATTTCAAGAGCGGTACCATGACCGCCAAACTCATAATCAGGCCCATAGTCTGACATTTGACGTCTGTCTTTGAAGTGTAGTAAATGTGACAAGCGAGATTCAGAATTTAAATGAATCTTCATTTATTGCTTGTGCATTCATGACTCAATAAAAATCCGCTTGTGACCACAGTTGGGGAAATACTGGTCTAGACCAATAGCTATTCAATGGATAGGCATATAATATTCTGCAATGATTTGCACAAGAAGGAAAAGGTTTAATTAGGGGATCAACAATGTTCAGGAGGGTTGTATGGAATGTTGTGTGGAGGCAGAGATCCCGGACACAGGGCATCAACAGCAATATACATCCCACACCTGCCCAAACTCCACGCCCTGCTGTTTCCACTACCCCAATACCTACTTCAGCCACCTAGGTGAGCTCTGCTGCCATCACTGTTGCTGATATTGCTATTGACACATCCACAATCTGTGGACCTACCACTGCTTCTGCAGTTTCTGCTTTTACTTAACTTTCTGCAACCTATGTTCCAGCACCCACGTCTCTCCCCTCTGTGCCCCCTGTAGCTGCTGTGGACCTTTCTTGTGCTGCCGTATCTCCTGCCCCTTCTGCTGACACCCAGGGTCATATTTATGAGTCCCTTTGTGTTGCTCTTGCACCATGCAATGTGGTACAAGAGCGACACACATGAAAAAATGAGATTTATGAAGCCACTCAGGGACATCTTATATGGCCTGAGTGGCATCATATATCTCGAGTTATGCAAAGCAGCACAAATCACTGCGTTGCATTTCTCTGCACCAGGGAGGCATTTCCATAGACATTGCATGGGTGTTCCCAAACAGCATCCATGGATTTTGACACATTGTTAGATTTACCAGAAGTGGTAGACCTGCCAATGGGCAACTCTGCAGCACCCATAGAAAGAGGAAACAGCCTTGGGATTGTTTATGGGCAAGAAGGTGTCTCTTCCTGCACAATTACATTCCTCCATACAATCCAGGCACACTTGCACCATGGTGCAAATGTGCCTGTGTTAGGGCTAATGCAAAAACAAAAACAAATGCAAAAACAACAGTTGATGGACAGAATGCAGAACAATGTCATACATTCACCCCAGTACAGAGATATGGGCCTAAATCCATCGTTTTTTTGCACTCCACACCACCCCAGTTCAGACATGGCCATATGCAAATCAGCCTTGACCCTGTGCCTCATGGGAACAGTCCAGCCCGAACTGCCAACCAATGTTTTCCTGGACCGGAATCAAGCATCCTAGGACCGGTTTCTGGCTATCAGCTGTCTTCAGCCAGGATAGCTTGACTCCATTGGTGTGGAGAGCATGGGACTCACGTCTGAGCATTCTGTCCATCAACTGTTGTTTTTGCATTTGTCACCCAGAGTGGGATGGGTATGCTCAGACGTGAGTGCACCATATTGACTTAATAATGCCCATTCCTGCGCTCCCCCTGTCATGCAGTGCAGAGCAGCAAGGTGACTTGCTGAGCTGCACTGTGTGACTTGCCAATAAATATGTCTCACTAGTGTTCCATTTTTAAAGGGAGGAATACCGGTGCAAGAAACTGTCGAAAAACCTGTGGCAGTGCATTTAAACGTCCGCATACAAAATACCAAGGCTGGTAGTCTTAAATCCACTTCATGCCTCCTTAATCCACTACCAGACGTTTCCTCCCCTTTATCCCACTATTATGGCTTCCTACTTTCGCCCTTTCTGGAGTTTTTTCCGTCTTTCTCTTCCTTCTTATTTTGACTTTGTTAGTTTTTCCCTCACCTACTCTTAGTAAATGAGTGATGTGGAAAAATAACATTTGTGCCGGTACCCTCAGCAGCAACCGGCCTGCTCAAATTAAGCAGGTCTAACACCTCAGGTGTGGAACCTGCTGCTGCTTTTATCATGCCCATGACCATGGATCCAACAGGGAGGGGAGGTCAGTCAGCTGCAGGATAATATCTCTGTGGCTATCTCCATGGAGGATGGCAATGGGGATTAATAGGTCCATATCCTATAGAGTTTGGAAGATCAGAATGCTTGGGGCTTTTCTCCCATTATGATGGACAGAGGATATCAACCATTGATCCTTCTCTCCTACAGACATGTTGGAAGACCCTTCTTAATGCTGTCAGAGGTCTTAGGGATTAGGTGTCTGTTTTGCATGCACAGGCCTTTTGGGCAGACAGTGCACACTAAATGCAAGAACGTCGAACCACGCAGTGCTATTATGTGCAACAGGGGCAAGAAACATGAGGGGATGGGTGGGGCAGATCGGAGGTAAACAATCAGACACTGAAGAGATTTACATCCACCATAATATTAATTTGTGAGGAAAAGTGTTCTTCTGATCGGCAACATTTGTACCGAGACTCCATTGCTTTTTCATTGCCATCTCGTGTCAAACACTTCCACACAACCCACCTGGTCGTTTCTGCTGATGCCTGAGGAAAATCTAACTATCACGACAACAGCCATCTTGCTGCCTGCATTTCTGCCCAGGAACTGTCACACACCCAACCCCCCCTGTTCTTGCAGTTCAACAGAAAGCCATGAGACACTCACACCCTGTGTAAATGATTTGTTTTCCATCTCCTGCTCCCAGCATGGTAAACATCCTTGACACCGTGATCAGGTTACCTGGGCAATGGTCTGACTGCTGGGCCTTGATCAGGGTGATTAAACAATGACCTGAAAGACCGGGCTTTGATCAAGGTGATTAAACAATGACCTGAAAAACTGAGCCTTGATCAAGCCGAGTGAACAATGATTTGTGAACCAAGCCTTGACCAGATCACCATCTACAAACGTCGTCTGGATCTGGTTATCAACTGCAAACACTGCCCTGATTGAACAATGAACTAACAGCCAAAAGACTGAGATGAAAAAGTATAAAAGGCTTGTAAGCTGCGGAGTAAAGCAGCAGCCTCCTCTGTCTTGTTTCTGATAAGCTTGGGACTCTGTTCCATAGCCCGGGCTATTTGAATAAATCTGGCTTCCTCCTGCAGACGAAGGCCCCTGTGTCTCCTTTTACTACGTATGAAGGGTATGGAAGGCTTGGGCAGTTCCCCTGCCGCCGAGACCCAGTAATTGGGTTAATCCAGTTCTTCATTTTGAGTGCTTAGCCCCAGAACGTAAGGACATTCCGTGCATACAACTGATCCACTTCCTGGCCCGTGAATGTAGCACTGCTCCCTCACACATCTCACCAACATAATCGCTATTCACAGTCCCCTTAGATCTCCTCAGGAAGGCCACGGAGGAGACGGACTTTTTCTGCACAGCTTTTAGGAGCAGTGCCCATTTTACAAGAGGCACATGTGATGCCCTTACATTTTATGGTCAATGTCCACATGTTTGTTGGGATCAGTGCATGCGTCCGTGGGGAAAGATATTTGGAATTAAAGTGGGTTCTAGGAGACAGCTTGCAGGGCAAAAGGAAAGTTGGGATTAGGGTGGGTGGTGGAAGAGCACAGCTTCAGCATGGGGTAGTGGAATTAGGTTGGGAAAGCAGGAGAGACATTTTCATGGCGGTGAGTTATTTTACGGGAGTAGGATTGTATAGCTAGCTGATGGATAATTGGGGTTACAGTGGAAGGTAGGAGAGAGTTGCGAGAGAACAAGGTCACTTTTTAAAATAAATATTTCAAACAAAAATATTTCATGCAATCCTTCGTTTACATGTAAAGTGTAAATACCTATGCGGATGAGTTAAAAACTAATTAAACACATCAGGCCTGATACTAGCAGGACCTTCATTCATTCTAAGTCCACCATTTCCCACTTGTTCTTTATTATCACTTATCTGTTTTGTGCTTCGTCCTTCTTCTTCTCTAACATTGGCACATCTCATCTCACTGCATTTTTTTAAACATATAACAGTGGAATCCCCAACACCCATCTGACACCACACTAACCATGGGCAAGGAACTTCGCTCCGCTAGGGGAGGTTGCAGAGATTTGCTCACTACGCATTGCATTGAAAAACACCGAATTCATGCAAAAAATCGGACTCTGCCACTTAGCGGAGTTAACTATTGCACCCACAACCATTTGATAAAACAACTTTACCTTTACATGCTAAAAAGCGTATAACCAATTCCCAAAAGTGAGCTTTGAAAAATATCAGGCAATGAGGGAGGTGATGATTTTGGGGTCCCCCCTAACCTAGGGGTGACCAAGGAGATGCCTTGAACACAAAGAGCATATCATGCTGACGATTCAGTGGTGGTCCCATCCGCCTAAGACCACCCCAAGCAAAGTTATGGGCAAAAATACAATGCCAACCAAAGGCTCAGCAAAGCATTATGGGGCGAGATTCTAGAGTGAAGATTATTTGGAATCCCATTTACCTGATATTACCTTTAAATGTGGGTGGGGTTTGAAAGTCCATTACAGAGATTTAGCAGAGAAGGTTTCCTGACAAATCCATATAGATTGTATCTTTGATATCACAACAGGACCTAGCATGTGAGCAATGTGATGGTGTCACTGAGATTAATAGATGTGATATTAGTCAGGAGATGCTGTTGTGTTACACAAATTAATGCACACATGACTATCCCAGTTTATTAGATGTAAACACATGTCAACTTTTGTAGAGTGTGCCTGTGCAGTGTCAGTGACCAGGCCAAAGCAGGCATAATAGAGCTGTAATTGGATCATACATTCAGATGTTTTATGAACAGGGGCCCCCAAAATATGTTTGACATGTCCATGGTGAGGCATCTATTTGCTGAGGAGTCGGTGGAAATGGGTAAGATTGTGGCTTACCATCGGTTGAGTCCCCAACGGAATCGGTTTTGGACATCATCAAGCAGGAACAGCAGCGGCAGGACTTGTAGGATCGACTCCATGGTGGCACAGGACGTGTGAAGCTCAGTACAGATGAGTTTCAGACTTATATGCCTCCCTTTCCAATAGCTCAGGTGTGGAGGTTTGATCGCCACAGTCAAGTCGGCAGAAAGGCACATTGTGATTGGGCTGGCGGTAACACTGGCAGGGTTACCCTTTGACAGAGGCATTGGCCTATCTCACTGCATCCGCAGTCAAGATTTCCTGGCGGAGGTGATGGTATAGGGCGGTCTTTCGTCTATGAAGCTGCATGCATCGTGATAGGGCGGTCAGACCGCTAACTGGGTGGCAGTGATTCCATTACCATTTCAAGAGCGGTACCATAACCGCCAAACTCATAATCATGCCCATAGTCTGACATTTGATGTCTGTCTTTGAAGTGTAGTAAATGTGACAAGCTAGATATAGAATTTAAATGAATCTTCATTTATTGCTTGTACATTCATGACTCAATAAAAATCCGCTTGTGACCACAGTTTGGGAATTACTGGACTAGACCAATAGCTATTTTCAATGGATAGGCATATAATACTCTGCAATGACACAGGAGATTCCGATTTCTGCATGGCAGCACCGTGTTTGGTTTAATGGTGCCCTTCCCCACAGTGTAACGGCGATTAGATTGGGTCCTTTGTCCATTCCGGTTGCTTCTTGGCGGGTTTTGGCTGGATTCACCCCGCATCCTCGTGCGGGGCAAGTCCCCATTGCTGAATTGCGGACCCTGTATAACTCTTCCATTAGTGTTATTCGGGCCCTAGTTCAATATATTACTCGCAATTTCCAGGGCGGGCCCCTGGTGATGGGGCCCTTCCAGCTGGTCCAAGCGGAAAGAAGCTTTTTCCCGTGATGGTCATTGCAGTTATGGGCAGGCGTCCCCAAGATAAGGATGATATGCATTTTTGGCTTGCCTAGAAGGTTGACCAGCTGGAAGCAGTGTTTCCTAATTCGACTCCCATTGAAAAACACAGGATTCTTACAATGAGTTTACCCAAGGACTTGGTACCAGAAGCCGGTGACTGTGAGTCATGGGGGAAAATTTTTGCGGCAGTGTAAACAAGGTGCTTCAGCACTCCCTCAATGGCTGTCCTTCCAGTGGTCATTAAGTGTGTTCAGGACGAACACGGTCCGGAGGCTGCGGTGGAATTGGGAATGAGACTCGTTGGCACATTTGACGTAGTTTCCCATCTGGTCCTTTCTAATATAAAGGGAGATGCAGTGAACTTTCAAGTGGCTAATGCCTTACACGATGTCCCCGATGCAGACAAACCCCAACAGTTACCGAGAGTTATTACGGCTGCGTATAAAACTATTGGCCGCAATAGTTTGGGTGTCAAGTCCTTTTCTGCTAAAGATAAAAAACAACCTCAGGGTTCGAAGTCTGAAACAGACGTTCAACCCACTGCTCCAAAGAGAAAATGGAACAAAAATAAAAAACAGGGGAAACAGCAACAGAAACAGGAGTCCCGTCCCCCATCACCAGTGCCTGCGTCTACTGAGCGCGTTTATGACTTGCGCGACCGCAGTATGATTAAGTCGCCTGATAGATTTCAGGTTCCTGATCAACGCTCTCCTCGTTCTTGACAAAACACATCAGCTTCATCGTCCGGTGTTGGAAGCAGCGGAAGAGGTGGGGTGGCCAGCAGTGTCGCGACCAGCCCCGCTCGAAAGACGGAAAAGGCAAGCTGGATGATTCTTCACAGAAAGGACCCCAGTTTCAGAAAAAGAAAGTTGCCGCTTTAACAGTGAAATATGCCACAGATAGTGAGAACGCAGCTTCAGAATCAGACATGGGCGCTGACGTTGGTCGACAGCGCGGCGGAGATTACCATAGTGCGAGAGGCCCTGCGTCCACTACTGAAGGTGACAGCGACTGACCAATATGTTGTTGTAGAGACAGCTGATACTAGAGTAGCTCCCGCTGACAGGCTTTTTGAAATTGTCCTTTTAATTGAAGGTGACATACAACATACCATAAAAGGGGTATTTTGGGAGTATCTTACAACTACCAATGACTGGCCCCCACCTTTTATTCTCGCGGCTCCAAGAGGGGAGGAAGTAATCCTCCCTAGTTTTGCGCACAGAGTGTCAAAAGACCATGCGCTGAATTTTGCAGAAGAGTGCGCTAAGGCTCTTGCGCCAGCTTTGTACCGTACTCACTGTGGTTGGGATAATTTTCCCCGCACCACGAGATTCCCTTACGGTCTATGCCACAGCCTTAACCTCAATATCCCATCCGGCGTGAAGCTAAGCCTTCCGTTGCGGAAATCCTTGAACAATTGGAATATCAAGGAGTGATTGAAACTTGCGTGTCACCGATGAATAATCCACTTTTTACTGTGACCAAGCCTGACGGTTTGTACAGTTTGGTATTGGATTACCGGCATTTGAACTCGCATTGCCATACCTGTGCAGTACAGAATCCCCACGGCTCTGCTTTGGTGGATGGTCTTGTGCGAAAACGGTTCAAAACCACACTTGACATATCCAACGTTTTTTTTGCCCACAATTTGGATGGTCTAAGTTCCCAATGGACCAGTTTTACCTGTGGCGGCAAACAGCGCCAATTTAAACGCCTGGCCATGGGCTATAAGAATAGTCCAGGTGTGTTTGCTGCCCGCATTGTCTCTCTCTTGGAGAGAGTGGACCCAGATGCGTGTTCGTATGTGGATGACATCTATCTCACAGACGACGAAATTTGGGCACATTTGTGTTGCGTTGACCACATTATTTGTAACTTTGCAGACTTCGGTTACAAATTCAACTTTGCAAAGTCTCACATTGCGGAGTACACAGTGTTGTTCCTGGGCTACGAGCTCAACAATGAAGGACGAGGGTTGGCACATCACTTCTTGGAGAAATGCGCACTGCTGCGCGCTCCCAGAACACTGAAACAATTACAGTCCTTGCTGGGATTTTTGAATTTCGGGCATACGTATATTCCTGAATATGCCCAACGTATCAAGCCCTTGTATGCGTTGATACAACCAACTTTTACCAAATCATGCTGGCTGCCTAAACATTCAGCCATTTTGCAATCTTTGCAGGCTGATCTTCTAGAATCTAAGGGCCAGATGTAGGTTGCCCAATACCGGTCTGTAACGGCCAAAATTTCATAATTTCGTCCGTTACCGTTAGGCTACTGAGATGTAGGTGGCCTAAATTACAAATTTGGTAATTTAACGATTCGGTATTTTAAGGAATCGGTAAATTACCGATTCCTTAAAATGCCAAATAGGTAAATTAGAGAATTTGCAATGTAGGGAGCACTCACATGAGTGCATTGTATAGGTAAGGATTCGGTATTTACCACCAACTACAAGTTGGTGGTAAATATCGAAAACCTTTGCAAAAGCAATTATTTTGCTGCACTATTCAGGGGTGCAACAGGGTGTCAATGTGACACCCTGCCACCCTTGAATGAGTTCCCCATTTTACCAAATCGGTATTACCGATTCGGTAATTCCAATTCATTCCTATGGGCCTGGAGGCCCATAGGAATGAATTGAAATTACCGAATCGGAAAATACCGATTCGGTAAATACCGAATCATACCGATTCGGTAATACTTACCGAAAATTTACCTACATTGCATTTACCGATTCTAAAATACCGAATCAGTAAAATTCTGTATTTTAAGAATCAGTAAATCAAGATTACCTACATCTGGCCCTAAATTCTTACTGACTCGTGATAACCACACCAACCTGCACTGTTCAGGGGTGCAACAGGGTGTCAATGTGACACCCTGCCACCCTTGAATGAGTTCTCCATTTTACCAAATCGGTATTACCGATTCGGTAATTCCAATTCATTCCTATGGGCCTGGAGGCCCATAGGAATGAATTGAAATTACCGAATCGGAAAATACCGATTCGGTAAATACCGAATCATACCGATTCGGTAATACTTACCGAATATTTACCTACATTGCATTTACCGATTCTAAAATACCGAATCAGTAAAATTCTGTATTTTAAGAATCAGTAAATCAAGATTACCTACATCTGGCCCTAAATTCTTACTGACTCGTGATAACCACACCAACCTGGTGATAAGTATTATTCCTGGGGCAGTGGGTTTCACTTACCTTACTTTTAACGAAGGAGACACAGTACCTATTGCTTACAGGTCGCACTTGTACACTTCGGCTTTAATGCGATTTTCCACTGTGGAAAAAGTTTTGACAGCAGTGGAAATATCGATTCTTAAAGAACGTGCACTGTCGCAGGGAAAACGCATGTTGGTTACTACCCCGTATCCTGCACTCGAGGCAGTGACGAAGGCCAGTGTACCAAATTCTAAAGCTTTGCACCCATGGTGGATACAGTGGGCAGCGTCATTGAAGTCTCCGGATGTCATGTTTATTTTTGATGCCACTTTACAGTCAAAAAGAGTTTTTGCAGTATGGGTTTGTTCATCCTGCACCATTGACTATGCGGCCTTTTGGAGGATTTCCATTGTATCATTTACACTGATGGTTCAGTGCAAGTTGCGCATGGGTCTAAACACTCATACGTCTCAGCTTGTGCCATTGTGGTAGGTACCATGGTAAGTGATGAGTTCAAGTCCGATGTCGTGCATACGCAGACTTTAGGGGACTGTACCGCACGTGACTCCAAAGGTAGCACAATAAAACATAAAATGATCTGAGTCAGAGTGGCTGAGCTTAAAGAGCAATTGCCACTCATGTATGTAATTCACCCTCTCGGTCATCAGTGCGTGGGAGTTCACGCTGTTGGTAATTCCTTGGCCGATGAGGCCGCAAAATCAGCAGTGTCGACATATTTGGTTGCAGAAGTTACACATTCGAAAAGTAAGATTGATGATAATATCTTGGCGGCTGTAGCTGCGACTGAGAAGGGAAGTAATAATCCTAAGGGGTTCCCTTCAAAGTATTCATACAACTTAAGTCCTGATAAAGTTCCTTATGTGAAGATACTGGACGTCGGTGAAAGGTTAATTCCCAACGCGGACCGCAGGTCCACAGTGTTTACAGCTGCCCACGAAGGTGTTGCGTCTGCCCATGCAGGCGTTTCGGCTACTGTATCTCAGTTGCAACAACGTTTCTGGTGGCGGGGACTGTACAAACAGATGCATGATTATGTCCTTCAATGTGACATTTGCCAGAAGATTAGACCTTCGACTGCTGCGCGTCTGCCCCAGACGCAGTTGTACATTTCTAATAAGCCACTTGGTTGTGTTTACTTAGATCACTGCGGTCCTTTTTCCTCTGATACTGCGTATAAGTACATCTTAGTAGCAGTTGATTCATGCACACGCTTTGAGTGGGTGTGGCCACACCGAAGCGCTGATTCCCGAACTGTCATAAAAGACGTGCGTGTTTTTGTTGGGATTTTTGCCTGTGGCACCTTCCATTCGGATCAGGGTCCTGCTTTCGCCTCTAAGGCGTATAAGGATGCCATGACTTCGTTGGGGGTCCAAGTCAAGTTTTCGTCTCCATACAGACCTGAGGGTAATAGTGTTGTGGAACGAATGAACCGAGATTTAAAGCAGTCTTTGACAGATAGCAGGAACTGGCAGGAACTGGCTAGCCCACCTCAATAGTGTGCAGCGTGCCCTTAATAATCTCCCTAGAAGGTCTCTTTGGTGTCAAGATGCTCTTTGGTGTCAAGAAATGCTCTTTGGTGTCAAGATGTTTGTCGTGGACCTTGAAGGTCTAGACCAGGCGACAGTTGCTGCCTCCTTTGACGTAGATGAACATTGCAATGTTTTACAGGATCTACAAAAGACGAGAGACAGTCTTGCAAAGGAACACTTGCCCTCCACATCTGAAGATGTGTTTCATATTCCGGTAGTTGGCTGGCTACCCCAAGTTGGAGAACTGGTTCGAAAGAAGATCGAGAACAAGAAGGAGATTGGTCCCTCATATGGAGCTCCGGTTCCATTGCTTGGCGTGAAGGGCACAAGAGCAGTCATTTTACCACCACTTCCAGGTCGTAAAGATAAAAGGTATATCTTCATTGACAATGTCAAACTACACAGAGTGGCCGATTCTTCTTATTATGACTCCAGCAGTTTTATGTCCATCGATTTTGAGAAATTCTGTTTTGGCCCCAGCTCCCAACCCCAGGGCTGATGTTGCTCTCAAGATGCCTGCGGTTTAAAGTCCTTTATTGAGTTCGCTTCCTGGTGCTCACCTTGATGAGACTGAATATACTTACCCCACTGACTTATCGATGCCTGATTTGCAAACTTGTTTGGCTACAGAATCCAGATTTTCATTTGACACTGACTCTCACACATCGAAAACGCCTTCAAAACTTTCTGTTTTTGCAACGTTGCTTAAAAAACATTTTTTGATTCCTCCTTGGACCTACATTTGGTTGTTACTTTTTTCGATTTACCTGTTCATGTCTGTGAGAAGTTGGCCTGATATATGATGCTCACTGGTTCTAGTGATCACCTTGTATCAGTCCAAACAACCCTTATGGTGATTGGTTGTAAGTCAACCTTATAGACCAGCTATCCTAGTAGCGTGGACAAAAGCAGTCTTTAGGCTACACTCTTTATGGCATGTGAAGCCAGCTGTTTTACCACATATAACCTTTGAATACCAAATGAGGAGGACACCACACAGGTTGTTATGAAAATAAACAGATATTTATTAACTAACATACACCTCTGAACTCTTTATGAGGTCAGAGGGCTAAGCACATGACAATACTATAAAGGAAATACGAGTTCGCACAATATTTACAAGTGCGCCTTAGGGGCACGACAAACCATATACTCAGAACAATGGAATGCGAGGAAAGAAAGTACTGTAAGGAGATCCAGAGGCTGGAGGATCGCTGGGACTATGCTACAAACTAGGTAAGTAAGGAGCAGGAGGCCCACGAGACTCACGTGCAGAGTGGAAACTCTCACGCGCGATGCGTACCAACGTCTATGGATACTACAGTTTACAAAGTTACGGATTCCGGATGAACCCGGCTGGATGGAGGGAAAACAACAGTGGACCTGGACACTAGGTAGTGTACACAGACTTCAGCACCTAGAAGCTTTAGTTACCTAACCCACAGGCTGCGGGTGCATAGGGCTGAAGTTGCGTCGGGTTTGCTGCGTTGTCCCCGGTGATGCCTGAAACAAGGAGTAGCTGGCAGGCAGCCAGATGGAGGAGTCCGGTGGTTCCAAGGAAGGAACTGGAAGGAAGAAGTCCTGAAAGGGAAGGGGACAGAGTCTCGGTCACTAGCCAGTGACGGGGCTGGAACTAGGGGGGAACCAGATACTGTCGCCGCAGTCAGGTGAAGGAAGGGTCGCTTCTCCCTGTTGCTGCGCGGACCAGGAGCTGCTCTTCACAACCAGGCTGGAGGCACGAGCTGTCCCACGTAGTCTGCTGCTGTTGGCGGTGTTGGATCGTCGATCTGGACAGCAGGCCTTGGATAATGCAAGCCACGCGGTGGAACAAAGATGGCGTCTGGTGCGGACCAGGAGGGTCCGTGGTGCTTCTCGTTCACAGGGAAGCAAGGGCAAGTCTGGGGGACCAGACCAGCAGTGTTGAAATCTTCGGGTCGTCGTCTCAGAGGTCACAGGCCAGGCGGTGAATGACCAGACAACAGGAGGAGCAGCAACCAGGCAAAAGGGCCCCACACAGATCTCGTGGATGCTGGGGGGCTGGTCTTTGGTGCAGGAGCTGCGTCGGTGGTGGGCTTCTCAAACCCCAGTGCACTCACCCGAGGATCCCTCGGCGGTCATGCTGGAAGCGCTGTGCAGGTTTTCTCAAGATGGCCCTCTCCACGTTGCTCGTCGCACCCACGGGTCCCAGCTGTGCTGTGGATGTGGGTGGAGGTCAGAGAGGTCTGGAGGTCTGGGTCTTGTTGAGCTGGGTCGTCGGATTCCGGGATGGAAGGACTTGCAGCAAACCGCACAGGAGCTTGATGGTGCCTGCGAAGCAGGATGGTCACTCCCTGACCATAGGGGAGATTCTTCAGTCTTCTGGAAATCAGGAGGCCGAAGGTCAAGAGTTTCTTTGTGAAAGTTGTCAAGATTAATCTAATCTGGAATGGGACCAGCTCCTACCTTTATTCAGCTAAAGGGGGCTGCACTACGACTAGGTCCCTCCTCTGGGTGGGACCAGGAAGGGGGGTGGTTACACCCCCTTTCCTTTGTCCGGTCTTGCGCCAGCTCTGGGGCTGGAGTGCCCCAGGAACTGGTTCTGACCGGTGTATGCACAGGGACACCTTGTGTGCCCCAGGCATGTCTCATTCCTTTCAGCCCTGTCCTACCTAATACACAAAATCCTGTCTGGGGTGGTGCTAGCACCTCCCAAGGCAGGAAACCCTTTGTCCGAGCCTCCCTCGCTGGAAGGACTCCCAGCAGCAGGAGGTCAGACTTGTGTCTGTGGTGGCAGCATCCATTTTGTGATGCTGAGGCTCGAGTTAACTCTAACCGGGGTTCACAGTTACCTACATGTCGTGTCCCTCTAGAAGGGTGGAATGCTACCCCCGTCACCAGAATTGGTGAGGGGGTAGTATTCCAATTCGTATGACACCTTACTCGACATGTTTTGATAATGCTATACCAAAGTTAGCATTTGACCGCGATGATCATAATGCACTTAAGAGTATATGGTATAGCGTTATCATGGAACAGCTATTCGAACTTGGTTCCGCAAGCTGCAAACGGGCTCAGCTCATGCCAGAGCACCATCTCACATAATTCCAAGCACTCTGCCTTCAGGATTGATAAGGCCTGCCATAGGAGTGACTGATAGGAATATATGTGTCCATTTTAGGGTTAGATATAGGGATACTATATCTAAAGCAAAGGGTGATTACACCACCTTGCCCCAGCTGTCGTGCAGCCAGTTGTGTCTGTTTAGATGGCCAGCCAGGGGTGGCATAATACATGCTTCAGCCCCTGGTAGGCCCTGGGTGCACCTATGCCCTGGGTACCTAAGGTACACTGTACAGGGACTGATAAGGTGACTCAGTATCCAATTAGATATGTACCTAGAGTACATGGAATCCATTTTACAGAGAGAGCAGTGGGCCTGGGGTCCTGAATAGGAGGGCCCCAGGTCAACTAAGTCGAAAAACCAGCAAAACACCAGGCAAAAAGTTGGGGGCAACCATAGTCAGATATCCACCTTCCTACATAACCCCCCACCCCCAAACGTAAGGAGATAAGGCTATCCTTGACCAGGTAAGCCTATATTGCCTGAGTGGCCTGGTTACCCCCTATCTCATGGTCCACTAAGAAATCCCTCACCCTAAGGGTATCTGAGGGTCTCCACCATAGGGAATCTCTACCTGTGGTGTGTTTTGGCAAAGTAAAAGGCTGGTGTTGGGATGGAGTACTGAAGTGAGACTCCACTAATGTTGGGCTCAACTTCCTCCAATCACTATCCACCATATGTGCCTTTCTTTCCAGGACTGAGTTGCTGTGTGCTCTCAGGGTCAACCTCTGGCTACCTAAAGCTGGAGGCTGAGTCCCTCTGTTTGGCTTACTGGAGGGACAGGTCAGGTTTGGGGTTTTTAGGTCCCAGGTTTGGCTGTGCCCAACAGTGTCCATCTGTGGGAGGTCCCTAACTAAGTTTAAGGGGGATCCCTCAGGAGTTTGTTTTATTGTCACTTGGCTAGGACTACTAGCTTCAGTGCCCTTAATCTGCTGATTGGGACGTTCTTTTGGACAGTGGGCCCTTTGAGGTCCACCACTGGCCTCCCTGACCTCTACAGCCCTGGGCTGACTGAGGCAGGGTAGAGAGTGTCAGGTTACCTGCTCCAGACAGGGTCCCACCTTGGAAGGGTCCACTGTCATCAGGGGTTCTGGCAGGCTAGGCCTGACTACCTCTGGGGCAGTTTCTTCACAAGGGGTCAGATCAGTTCCCTGAGGAGGCTGATCCTTTCCTAAAGTCTGGTGGGAGGGAGATTTCTCTGCCTCCTCAATGCTCTCTGTCTGAGTGGAGTGATCCATAGTTTCAGGCTTCACAACACTATTATCTGTCTGAGTTTGAGCTGTGGCCATCACAACTCCACCAACCTTTTCAGGAAGGGACTCAGTTTGGGTGTGGGCTGTTACCATGACAGCCTTGCCAACCTGTTCAGGGAAGGAGTCTGTCTGAAATTGGGCTGTGACTGGCACAGCCCTCCTGACCTGTTCAGGGAGTACATCTTGGACTGGGGCTGTGGCTATCACTGCCTCACTAACCTTACCATGGAGGTTTACCATTTTAAAATGAGTTTCTTGCTCTACCTCAGCCCAGGCTGAGATCTCTAAATCATTCCCCAGTAGGCAATCTACAGGCAAGTTTGATGACACTGCCACTCTCTTGGGGCCAGTGAAACCTCCCCAGCTGAGATTGACCACTGCTATGGGATGATCTCTCTGCACTCCATCAATGTTGGTCACCTGGTATGTGGCTCCAGGTAAAAGTTGCCTTGAGGGGACTAGGCTCTCAGTCACCATGGTGATGCTAGCCCCTGTGTCTCTGTAGGCCTCTACTTTTGAACCATTGATGAGGGGCTCCTGTCTGTACTTGTCCAAAGTGTTGGGACAAGCTGTGAAGTTGGAAAACCCCATGCCAGTCTCACAGACAAGAGTATCTAAGTCAGGGGACCTGGTGAGGCCAGAGTCCCCAGGAACTCCCAAAGTAAATGCACCCAAATTATTGGGGGTACTCCCACCACCTGGGGGATTACTACTAGTAGTAACAGGAGGCTTGGAAGTGTTACTTGGGGGTATGTTCTCCTTATTGTTGTTGGCCCTTAGGCAACTGCTGTCAGTTTTCCAATGGCCTACCTGTTTGCAGGTATGGCAATAAGGTTTCTTCTGGGTATTGGAAGGATTCTGGGACCCACCCCCTTCTGAGGATTTTTGGGGCCCTGATGTGGTTTGATCTGAAGATTTATTCCCACCCTTCTCTTGAGGCTTGGTTGATTCTTTCTTTTGGTCACCATCCTGGTTCTTAGGCCTAATCCTGGTTCTGACCCATTTGTCTGCCTTCTTACCAAATTCTTGTGGAGAGGTCAGATCAGAGTCTACCAGGTGCTGGTGTAATACCTGGTTCTGACAATTATTTAAGACTTGCTCTCTCATAATAAGATTATACAATCCTGTGAAGTCAGTAACTTTACTACCCAGTAGCCAGCCTTCTAGAGCCTTAGTGGCGCAATGAACAAAGTCAGTCCAATCCTGAGACTGACTTTTCTGGGTGTTTCTGAACAGCAACCTGTACTATTCAGTTGTTAAGCCAAACCCATCAATCAGTGTATTCTTCAGGACTTGGTAATTGTTAGCATCCTCAGCTCTAGTAGTGAGGAGCTTATCTCTACCTTTACCTTCAAAGGAGAGCCACAGTATAGCTGCCCACTGACTCTGGGGATGCACTGGACAGTGCAGGCCCTCTCCAAAGCAGTCATCCATTTGTGGATGTCATCCCCTTGTTTAAAGGGGGGCACTATTTTACTCAGGTGTCTAGTATCAAAACTCCTGCCTTTATCTCTAATGACAATGCTGCCACCAGTGGGGTCTGCCCCACTCAATTTCTGCTCTCTGGCAAAGGAAAGTCTTTCTTTTGCAAGGGCAGGTTCTTCCCTCTCAATCCTCAGATTGACTTCCCTCATCTTAGCTTCATGCTCTCTTCTCTGAGGAGATGTCATTCCTCTCTGAGAAGATGCCTGAGAGACATGGGTATGAACAGATCTGTTAGAGCCTCTGGAGTGAGACCTAACTGGTCTGTTCCCAAGGTTAAGCCTACCTGAGGATAGGCCTGGGGGTCCCCCAGTTCCATTCTCATGTATGCTTAAGTTGGTCCTGGTGAGCCTACTGACTACTACTGGACCTTTTTCTGCCTCATCCCCAGATAACTCCTTTTCCTCTTCCTCCTCTTCACTTTCTGTTTCATGGAGGTTAAGGTCAGGATCACCCAGGGTTCCCTCTAAGGGGGGCATGCTCCCATCTGGATTAGAGGGGCCTGTGCTAGAAGCCCTTCTGGCATCATATGTCTCTAAGAGACCTATCAGAAAAGTAGTGGTAGGGTTAGAACCCTGTTTTAGTTTCCTGGAGGTACACAATTATCTCATCTCCTGGAAGCTAAGGGCTGCATATCTGGAAGTGACCTGTGGAGGGTCATCAACCACAAGGGGAGCCTCTGTGTTACCTCCTGTGGTAGACATGCTTTTCTAGTGAGGTGTAAGTGGTGCACTTACCTACACTATGGGTTTACCTACTGATCCCTTGCGAAGAGTTGTAGTCAGGGTGTGCTACTCCCTTTCTACTACAACAGCTGGTTCAGTAGAACTCAGAGTATTTCTAAGCTTGTTATATGTACCTATGGTACCTTATGTGATTTTTCAAATGATATCTCAGATTATATTTGGTAAAAACAACAGCAAGCTCAAATCCCAACCGCTGCACACCAATGTGAGAAGTTGGCCTGATATATGATGCTCACTAGTTCTAGTGATCACCTTGTATCAGTCCAAACAACCCTTATGGTGATTGGTTGTAAGTCAACCTTATAGATCAGCTACTAGGATAGCTAGTCTATAAGGTTGTCTTACAACCAATCACCATAAGGGTTGTTTGGACTGATACAAGGTGATCACTAGAACTAGTGAGCATCATGTATCAGGCCAACTTCTCACAATGTCTATTGGATTTGTGGTGTATTTTTCCGCCTCGTCAACGGACACTATGTTGAAGAAAGAACATGCATTCGACATATTAATGGAACATTGGCTCCCCATTCCTCATCGCAGAGATTGAAGAGGGACCTGGCTCTTGTTAACATCACTGCTTGACCCGTCTTAGATGGGATTGTGTGGGATGCTATTAGATTTCACATCCACGGACCCACAGAGGCTATAAATGTCCTGAATGTCCTAAGAGTTTCTATGTGGGATGTAATTAAACAAAATATTCGTTATGATGATTGGGATGTTCAGGCCGTAGAAGCTTTGTTTTCTAATTGGAAATAATATGCTGCCTTTGATGCTGACGATCTGTATCTAGATTCACCGAATTATAGTGATTTGTTTTGTTATCAACACTTTGGCAATCACTACTTGCATAAAGCTAATACCAGGAGGAATATTGTTAATTATACACAATGGGAACATTGTCCCGCTCCTGTACAAGGCAGTTCTGCTTCCCTTTTTAAAAAATTCACTTATTTTACTGATTTTAATCAGTCCAATCCCAATGCAGTTGTTTCTAAAATGACTGAAAAGTCGACTTCCAAGGTTAGATTTACCCACACAAAATGATTGCATTCGAAGTCCTTTTTAGACCAATTGGCTGTTGGGGGCTACGAGTTGTGGAAAGATACTATTAATCTTAAATCTGTTTGGGGTTCTAAAGATTGGCAAGTGCAAGGCACCAAGGCTTTGCATCGTGCATGCCTCATCCCAAACCATATGTTGTTTTTGAATTCTTCAATTTCACAAACAACTTGCTTTGGATTGGCTTCAACTAAAACATTAAATGCTCCATCTTTTCCTGAATTAGGAGAATATTTTGGTTGGGGTAATAATACCAAGTTTTCCATCAGAGGATTACAGATTCTGTTACTGAATTCTACCTTTAACATATCCAGTTTGGATACTAGGGGTTGGTTGCTGTGGCAGAAAACTGCAGATTCTTGCCAGCATCGTTTTCTGGGTTTAGCTCCAGGCTACACACAGGTCAAAGTGGATCCCTGTTTTGAAAGTGGCCATTCTGTGACTACCTATTCTGTAGGCAAATTATGTCAGAGTTGGCTATGAAATTCCACTTTGGTGTCAGTTAAGATGCATTTTTCCAAATTGACTGACTATGCTGATCTGAATGATTTTGCGAAAGGCCCGGCTACCGGCAGATCTAAAAGATGGGTATATGCTATTTACAAAGAAGTTTGGAAACTGTCCCAAATTAAGGCGGCTTCCCACATTAGAGCAATAGATCAAGCAAATTTAGAAAAAGTGCTAGCAGTTGTAGATAACAGCATTAACATGCTTTCTACCCACATTTACACGTTAGATAATATTGTGTCATCTGTTGTTAATATTGTGCAAGATGAGATGTCTGTTTTGTACCATGGTCAAAATAAATTGCGTTCTATTATTCAGTTTGCATGGACCTTGTAATCTCTGAAAGCTGGAAAAGTGCCATGGCACTACATGAATACGTCATCATTATTTGCCCCCTTTAATTTGATGAAAAGCAACGTTTTATGTCTTTGAAAGATGCAACTTTTTTTATGTTACACATTGAAAAGTTAGAACCGCTACCATTTTCTGTGGCTGAAACCAATTCGGCAGCATGGCTTATCCACGGATTGATAACTTTACCTTTTCCCCTTTTCAAGTTCGAGGCCTGTTTGAAGTACTATGCAATTGGCAGATATGAACCTTTGGGCACCGCATATCTTCATTAAGCTTGGTCACTACTGTTTACCTATAGGTGCCTTAGGGAGGGAAAAGAGGCTTACTTGAATGGTGAGGATTGCACTACAACACCAGATCACTCATTAATGTGTAGGAATATCCAATTACATGGCTCTTGTAACCAGAAAAAGGCGAATTTAGCCTGTATTTTGAAAGGTACACCAGCACCTCCTATCATATCCACATTCACATTACTGGCAAACGGGAGTTATTTACTTTTAAATAATGAAGATTGTTGTGGGATGGTAGCCGTAATTCCTTACGTGGTTACGGTTAGTGAGCGTGTAGTTTGTTGTAAAAATGTAATGCTTCCTCCTCCGCATGGGAAGCTTTATGTTTCCATCTGGCCGACGATTCCGACCTTGAAAGCAGAGCTCAACAAGATGAGTCGTATAATAGCTCAATTGTCCCAAAAAGAAGTCGCCCTCACATCTGCTCGTTAAACATTTGTCCTCCACGTGGCAAACACCCGCACAGAAGTGCATGCTTGGTGAATTAATTCACACTATCTTTAATGCATCCTCCACCACAGGGCTGGCTCACTTTTTTAAAGTTGTTAGCAGCAGCCTTGTGACTTCTTTTCAAACTATATTTGGTGTGGTCCCGGCATTCTTTCATTCAATTTTTTCCAGCCTGTTTGGTGGATTTCCCTTCATGCTGGCTCTGGTCGCAGGCGTACTTCTGTTGTTTTGTTTATTTCAAAATGGATGCACGTCCTATATTGCGAGATGATCTGTCGCGACTGTTGCTGCTCCGCAACCGAATGCTTGAATATTATGGAGCACTGCCTATTGCCACATTGAGTGCAGCTTATGAATTATCGTATTGGTTTTCCTTTTTCACATGCATCCAGCCTGTCTTTCATTGCCTGAGTTGCGATTTCGACTGGGCCCTGGATTTGT
Organism: Lissotriton vulgaris; assembly: GCF_964263255.1. Classification (NCBI taxonomy): domain Eukaryota; kingdom Metazoa; phylum Chordata; class Amphibia; order Caudata; family Salamandridae; genus Lissotriton; species Lissotriton vulgaris. Next base: position 40,406 of record NW_028240616.1, on the reverse strand, counting down.
GTCTCTGCAATACGGTGTCTCCCAATGCGGATCATTTTCACATTATGACCCCCTTAGTTGCTCATGAATTGCTTTGTTTTGGCTGAGGTATTAGGGCCTTTGGAGAAATGCATGGAGTCCTGGGACATTGAAATGTTTTCGCAGCGGTGCAAGATTTCTTGGCACGCAGCTTCATTTAAGAAACACCGAGTTGTCCTCTGATGGTGCTAGAGGCTCCGGTAATTGAAGAACATGTATGTTCTTTCCCTTTACTAAATTGGATGGCTGACATGTTTTTGGATGAAAACAGTGACTTCTTATTGGAGGCTGTTGCTACGTATTTTGCATATACCTTGTTGGATTGAGGTGTGTCATCGATTCACTCTCTCTCACATGGCCGGTGTCACATATTGGTTATAGGATTTATTTTTTTCTTGAAAATTATTTTTTCTCGATTTCACTTTTTCCACCCATCTACCGAATACACTTTTTCCACCCAGCTTCTGAATACTTTCGTATTTCAGTGGCTAAAATTGACGATTTATGGATTTGTTCCCATTTTTTTACTGTGGCGATTTGAACTTGGTTCTGACTGTCGTTCTTGAACTCTGCTTTCCAAAATTGCCCCTTTTTCTTATCTGTGCTCGGATCAAGGGAGAGTGTCATGGGAACGAGCCTTGCATTTACACTGTGTTAAGTTGACATGAGCTTATTCGAAGTTTAAACGCCATTTTTCCTTTCTGCTGCCTTTGCACACGGCACACATTATTATAAATGTTTAGAGTTTAACAGAATGTTTTGCTTCACACAGGAATAATATATTTTTCTATTCTAGCAGCTTTGCTTGGTAAGCTTTGTCTGAATAGGGAGTGCCGAGGCCTTCAAGGTTATTTCAACACAGTGTTTGTTGATCGGACTGATCAGCACACGTTCCAAACATAACATATATGCAGCTGTGGCCACCTTTGATTTTGGCGCATTTAATAATACACTGCGCAGGCATGCCAACACACTCAGAGAACATTTGCATGCAGAGAGCCGCTGTAGAAAATGATGTGATCCATTTCTACTAGGAACAGAGGTATGGGGCCGCCCTTGTAATCCCAAGAGACCTTCTGTAGATGTAAAATAACCTACTAGCAAGGGAGGGTAATATCTAGGTGTAATCTAGCCTATTTTCATTTAGCATTTTAACATGCTTTCTCCCTTTGTATTTTATGGAATAGTAACTATGCTGATAATCTTGTTACTTATAATATGTCTGCTTGTATTAGCTAAGATACTGCGCTTGAGAACACAGCATTAGAAATAAATATTTTAAACTTGCACGTGTCCTCATTTACTCCCCGTTTTGGACTGGTATGAGAGTATAACAAAATAGTGTGTTCATGTGTTCCACATTGCCTGAGGTATTCAAAATTCCATGTTCTGGGTTGTCCAATCATTGGGGGTATAGAAGAACCAATGAGACACTGATTGCTAGTCTGGTAGGGGATTTTGGCTACTAAGGTGAGTTTTGGCACACCCTAATTCACTGAGGTTCCAAGTATCTATGCACAGTTCTGTGTATGAGCAGAATCCCTGCTACAAGGTGGCGGGCCTGGATTGGGGTGGGGCATCTTACTGAGAGCTAACTAAGGTGCACACTGTCCTCCACCCATGCCTCAACCCCCCCAACAAAAATAAAAATAAAGGGTCTCAGAGACTGTGGCCGATGTCCTGGGTTGTGTCACCACCCTTAATGGGCATTGGCAGCTTATAGCCCCCAAAGACAAGCTGGAAAGCCACTTTGTGAAATAGTTTCCAGTTTGCATGCCCTACCACCGTGGGGTTTCAGCCCCACATCAGGTGACTGCATGAAGGGAGCTATAATCGTGTGCCACACGGTGCCACCTATGAGATGGCAGGTCTATAGTTGTATCTCATGAAACTCAGTGAAGTCATTAATATAAGGTACCTCCCTGATGGTGCTTGGGAATTGGGAAAAAACTCACTCCCCACCCACCTCCGCCTTACTCAGAACCACATCTCCTTCAGAAAAGAACTGAAAACCTGGCTATTTGACAAATAATATACCCCTTCCCCTAGCGCCTTGAAACCCTCTGGGTGAGTAGTGCGCTATACATATGCTCGAACTTGAACTTGGTGAGTGTTTCTGTGGACAGCTTTTATAGAACATTAGAATTAGTTGGACTCATCTGTGCTGGGGCAGTATTTAGGTGTTACTATTACCCGGACCGCGCACCTCGGATGCACGGACTTGCTGCGCTCCCCATTTTGTTCAATTACCCTCGGGAAGTTTTGGACGCACCCATCCGCTACTTCCACTCCCCTATTGAGGAACGGGGTTCTCTTGTATTTAACTTCTGTTTTAATACGTGGCCATTTTCACCCTTAAGCTCGCCATGATGACCCTGATCACCCCTTCAACAAAGCAGCACTGATGAGTCACATCTCCTTCACGGTGTGACGAAACACGTGTCGGCTGGCTATTATCTTCTGTACTGACTAACACTTGATTTATAAAAGACTTCTTCACGTACACAAACATTTGTGCTTGATTCTTGAACTTTGACATACCTTTCCTTCTTGTATGTAACATTGCGTCCTGACAACAGGACAACCGATCTCTCCAGCATGTGCACAGGATCCGCTTCTCCAGTATTTAGGTGTTACCTGTTGTGGAATTTAGAGCAGTGTCATTTCTTCACATGCCAACAAAATAATTTTTTAACACTTCGTGGAGTTTAACTTTTCAGTTATGTTTGTGATCTCTGCGATATTCCATTTCCAGAAATTCCACCATAGAAAACACTGTTTGGCACTAGCTAATTGAATTTACTACCCTCCACAAAAGGGCCAATCCTAGGACTTCTGGGGCCCCCTGGCAGAAAGGGGTTGGCATACAATGGGAAATCACAGAAAATGGCATCATAGGAAGTGCCATCAATTGACTATTGTTGAGCAGCTTTGCAAATAGCAACTTTCTTGGTATCAGTAAAACAAAAACATACATACTAATCCTAAAAAACATAAGCCTGTATATTTTAAATTTCAATTAAGTGTAAATACATTACATTAGTCACACTGGATGAACAAGTTTGATATAGAGCTCTCCAAAACATATAAGTTCAATCAAATGTTGATAATTTGTTTCAAGATCAGTGCATTGGATACGTATATGTGTATGCATTTATATACCACAAGCCAAGCCAAAAAGCTGCTAAGCACTGTTCAGGTTAAAAGACACAGTGCGCATGTGATAGGAGGAGTGGTTTGTGGTTTGTGACTGCATCATGGTTTATTCTTTTTAAAAAGTTGGTTATTCGCTGTTTCCTAAATTGGAGCTGACTTCAGGCTGTCCGTATGGATGTGGGAATAACTTTCCAGATCCCTGAGGCATAGATGGGAAATGTTTTTTCTTGTTTTTTTTCTCTTTTTAGCACATCTTCTTCTTCTTCCGTCTGAAGATGTGCTTGCCGTGGGTGTGTTCGCCACTGGAGATGGCAAGCTTGACATCCTCAGTCGTATAATGCAAACCTAGCCAAAAGCAGCAGGGAACTGCATAGGGTCAATGACAAGCATAAAGTCAAGCAGTGATGGGAAAGGTAGAAAGTGTGTGGACTATTAACACATTGCAGCTGTGCATGAAGATAGTGCAGGCCAGCAAGGAGGACCTGTGAAGTTCCATCACGATGTTATGATGTGTTAATATTTCTTCATCTCCTAGTGAGGTGTGCTGCAGCATGTAGAATGCCAGTGTGGATTACAATTCCAACATAGTTTCCAAGCTACCCAGTGCAAGATAGGGTATGTGCAAAAAAGATATGAAAGTAAATAAGACAGTTAAAAATAGCTTGTTTTCTAATAAATGCATGACAGTAGCCACAAATAAACACCATAAACTACCAGAATATGGTCGTTTGTTGGCTAAAAAGGTTACAACACCCCTTTTAACAGATTTGAGATATATCTCCTCTCATTTTATTTCTCCTAATTGTGAACAAAACCTGGATAGCACACATTTAAATGCAATTTAATAATGCTGTGAGCCAAGCTCAGTATCTGGTTTTTTCCTCTGGTCCCACAGTGCTGGATTATGGTTTCAAGGCCCAAGGCAGAGAGGACAGGAATCTAGGGTTATGTCTGGTCAGTATTTTACCATCATGGATAGTATTTTCATGTCTAAATCAGAGCAAAAAAGCAAAAATCTCAATAAAACTTCTAGGGATATAATAGTATAAAACAAATGTCTGTGCCTCATCAACTAAGTAAAATCTTTTAAATTGAAAGAGCACAAAATATAAAGACAAATGGCGTAAGCGCAGGACTTCAAATTTGGGCAAATCTCCCCTGATGGACCTCAATTTGTCATAGGTGTGCCTCAGCCTCAGTAGTGGCTGAGATCAATTCCCACCACGACAGCCACACTGCCAAATTAACAATCCAAAATGGACTCTTGTATGACTTACATTCATCTTCCCTGCGCGCCCACCACTCCGCATAGTACCGTGCACGTCCAATACATTGCGTGTACCCTCAGGCCCAGCCTGGACCCGGTGCCTCTATGGATGCCACGGCCCCTAGCTAATATACCCGCGGGCCTGCACACTCCTGGAAGCCTTGAGAGCCGCTTGCTTTAGACACACTGTACCTTTCAGGCAGCGGTCTCCCACCTCCAGCGAACACCACACACCAGCCTTGGGACCATAGGGTGCCGGGGCCCCTAGCTAACATACCCGCGGGCCTACACATTCCTGGAAGCCTCGATAGTCGCTTGCTCTAGACATATTGCACCTTTTAGACAGCAGTCTCCCGCCCCCGGCGAGCACCACACACCAGTCTTGGGACCATAGGATTACGCTCCTGCGTTCCTTAGCTACCACACCCAGGGGCCCTAATCCATACGGATTACCTCACTCCTTCCCTTCCAAGTGCTTGCCACGCCAATTCCCTTCTGCACCCCTGCCCCCCCTTTCTAGTTTCCGCCCCACCCACCGTCCCTGATTTCCCCCCCCCCCGCCAGATCTCCTTGGCTCCAACCCTCTTCTTTCTCTGCCCCCTATGTAGCACTGCCCGCGATCCAGTCCTGATAAAGATCCTGATTTAACTGGTTCGAAACGCCGTCGACCATCCAGCGCGAATACAGGCGCAGCACACAAAGCGGTTCACTACATTGAACATATAGAATATGATCCTCTAAATCCACTTGGAACCGCCGTGTACCAAATGTTTCACTGTATATTTATGCACTAGTCACCTCGCGCCGCCTACGCTGTTTCACATTGTCACATGCGTCGCTTCCTTGGTTTTCACTGTTACAACTATTTTTTCTTAGCTTAAATAATTGTATAAAATGATGCTTCAAGCACATGGTATAGTCATACAGAGTCTCCTTGTCTCCTTTCGGATAATGCTGCAATCATATCCTTACTAACTGCCTTCAAATAATACCAGTTGGGATATTATATTCTTTTACTTGAGATTAATTCAAGCATTCCCTCCTTCACTTTTTTTGTAGACTTCAGTGAGTGGCCAGAAGTGGGATGAGTATGCCGAGATGTGGGTCCAGTGCACCCTGTGTCACTGGAACCAAGTTACACCTGGCTGATAATCCCTAACTAGGGCGCCCCCTATCCTGTGTTGCTTGTGTTCTAGGTCAGGGAGGACATGGCCTGGTAGTTCAGTCTGGACACCTCCCTTTGGAGCAGGGTCAAGACTGGTTGGCATATGGCTGGGTCCAAACTGAGGAGGCATGGTGCGCAAAATAACGATGGAGTGGGACGCAGCCAGAGTAATTACCAGTTGCTGACATGAATTCAAGATTTCCATCCATCACTTGTTGTATACTTTTTATTCGACAGTAGAATACAGCCATATTTTAGAAGCATTGGCCCCATAACCCCATGAGGCCACGGTCTGACTGCACCAGCTATAGTATTGATAGATACACCCTTCTCATGGACTTCTTGCCCTGGGCCTTGCTGCCTTGGACCATTGCTACAAGGCCCAGAACAGCAGGCTTCCTCTCTTACATAACATAACATGTGTATTTGTAAAGCACACATTCACCCAGAGGTTTCTTGGCACTGAATAAAAGATTTTCATTGTTAACCAACTCAATGGTACTCATTTTATTGACCTCAGATGGATGAAAGGCTGAGTGGACCCGCCGGGATTTGAACCTGTGACCATGAGGTCAAACACAGGCCCCTGCAATTGATGCATTAGTCCATTGAGCCACTAGACCCTGCTCCCTTGGGCCTCCCAGCACAGAACCATGGCTGGTAGGCCTAGGGAAGTATGGCCCTTTCCTGGGCTTTACAGCTCTAGATCATGGCTGTGCGATGCATGAGAGAAGGGACCAGTGGCATAGTAATGGAGCCATGGGCCACCATGCAAATAAATGATGCCAGACATTAAAACACAGTCATAATCGGGGTGCATTGGAACCAAAACATCCATGAGCCCTGGTTCCACTGTACCCGCTGCCCTAATGATAGCTACTCCCCTGAGATAGGCCCCCAATGAGCCCCAGAGCCATACTCTCGCATTGTTAGGCTCATGAACAAGCACCTCCTCTACTGAGTGTTCAACCATGGCCGGCTGCACTGCCCAGGGGAGGGAGGGCCTCTCCCAGGTCTTAGAGCCCTGAAACATGGCTCCAATGCCATGGAAGTGAGACAAGTAGCACTGCAATGGTGCCATGGGTGCTGGTGCAAAGTAAAAGCACCCCCTCACTCTTGTCTACTGGCTACACAGTAAAATAAAGCCATAATTTGGGAACCATGTTCCAGTGCTGCGAGTCCCAAGGCAGGGGAACCAGGAGAGGGGAGTCTTGTACTATTTATTTATTTATTTATTTGAAAGTTTTATATAGCGCGAACAAGATCCTTGCGGATATCAGAGCGCTTTACAGAGGAAGTACATGGGGGAGCATAGTCAGAACAGGTATTACAGTAGGACACATAGTATGAATGACACAAATTAGTGGCTACAAAGCCAACCTGTATATGAGATGAAATGAAATAGCTTAGGATGGGAAAAGGGATTGGGAGTGGCCACGTTGTGGGGGAGGGGAATTATACCAATGCATTACGAATATTCAGAGTAAAGCTAGGAGTGGATTGCAATAGTAGGCAAATATTCTTTCACATATGAGGTAGTATTCCGTGCATCAAACATGTTCAGAATATAGTTAAAAGTAAAATGATACAAAATAGGCAGGCATTCTATCACAAGATGGTGTAGATAAGTAACTGAGCCAAGTGCTCAGCAGTTGTGATCAATCTAGAATGTGAAATTCTTAGCGAGTGTTCAGATAAGGCAGAGAGTGACTAATCCAGGAAGTACGTCCCTGAGAGAGACCAGTCAAACATGTCCGCCAAGTAGGTGGGGTAGAGACATCAGTCCTTTGTTTGTTGCAGTTTCCCTTTTCCTTCATGCATGCAGGGGAGGTGGGGATATTAGTCCTCTGTCTGTTGTTATTGCTTTCAGCATAGGGGGAGGAGTTTCACTTTCCATCAGAGCCCGCAATGCTCCAGCTATCTGGGAGGAATGCTGTGTGGGGGAGCCAAAGCGAAGAGCCACGTGGACAGAGGTACGGGGAAGGGTGGGGGGATTTACTGCTACAGGTTTATGGCTCCAGCCATTTTGAACCAAGGGGGTAGATTAACAGCGAATAGGCGGGAAGGAGACAAACAAATACCTCAAGTCTCTGTGTGTCCCCTGAGTCCGTCCGTAGAGTCTTTCTGCAGCCCAACATTAATCCATAATGTGCCTCATTCCCTTACGCTCTGCTAATATTTGTGAGTTGGCTCTCAGGGCTCTCCTCAGCCTCTCCCTGCTCGGCGGTGTCATATCCATCGGGCGCATCCCTGTCCTGAGCCCGTGACTTGTCTCCGGTGTTGCGGTGCGTGGGGGGGGGGGGGGGGCTGCTCCTTTTTAGCAGCCTCCATCGCGGAACGGATGGTGGGGGGGCACTCTCAGTCCGTCGCTCGCTGTAGCTCGCAGAGACTGCGAATCCATGCGGTGGAGCGGGCGGGCGGGCGGTTCCAGCACAGCAGGCTCTCGGGGGGTGCCCTCCTGTGTTGCCGGGGGTGCCCTCCGATGCATGCCGTGTAGTCCTTTTGGCTTCCTATGCAGCCGCTCTCCAGTGCCTTCCTCCGCCGTGTAGCGGGGGACCTCTTCCAGCCCTCCGAAGTCGTTAGGCTGTCGGGAACAGGCTCTTGGCGTTTCAGCTGCAGTTTCCGCCGCAGTTTAGGGATGAGACAGCAGTCTCATTCCCTTCCATGGAACACCCCACCATTATCCACAGCTGTGTGGCTCCTGGGAGTGTTGTCCCATTTTCTGACCTCACAGCTATAATGTATTGCTGCTAAACCCATGGGAAGTGGACCTACTACCCTGGGCTTCATATCCATGGCCTGGTGCTACAAGACCCAGGTAAGGAGAGTCCTTTTCCTGGGCCTCCCAGCCATGATCTTCAGCCATCGCTGCAAGAGGTAAGTAGGGTGGCCTATTCTCAATTATCACTTCACAGGGCAATTCATGCCTTTGGAGAAAAACTGCAGGAGTGGACACCGATTTTGTGTGCAGAGACTTTCGGAAGATGTTTTTGGGGAGCAGGGGAACTAAGAGTCATGTAGCATATTTTGGGGGTTTCATTCTAAATTCCCCCTCTAAAACAGGTCATTTTAAAAGATAACTCAGCTGGAGACTGAGTTTATCAAGCGTGACTACTCTTTATTCTATATTTGAGTTCTAATCCCTAAACCACCTCCTGGAGTAAGCCTTGACAGCTTGCAAATACACATTTTGAGCAACAAGTTTAGAAAATGAATTTTGGTATTTAAACAGAATGAAATAGTTTTAAGCTTTGAAGCACCAGTTTTAAATATCAGTATCTACCACACATGCTGTCCAGTAAGTACCCACTGTCACAGGACCTGGTCCAATTTTACGTTTTAACCATGGAACTAGGATATTTGACTTCTAATCTCAGTTTTGTGATGGAAATAACCACCATGCTCTGTAACTGAGCAGGGCCGATAACAGTGTGGCGATTCCCTGGGAGCGGCATCCCCTTTACCTAGTCATCAGAATCATTGACACTCCATTTGTGGTCAAATGGACTAGTTGGAGATATCAAACCAGGAGACACATTTTTTAATCCTACCCTCCCATTTGGCCAAATCCTGTGTTCTTGCGCAATCACTTTTCTGAATTTGCTGCACTTGCCACAAAATCCACCATCTGCTGCATCATCTGCAGAATTTAACAAAAACTATTTTTGTTTCTAACTCAAATGGTTCAAAAGTTCCTAATTACACAATGACACGTGTCGTAGCGCAGCCGAAGATCTTTGCAAAGCTTGACCAATTACTTCTCTTTTGCCTATTGCTACATTTGGATGTTACACTGGTACTAGGTAAGTGCAACCAATGCCCAGGAAGTGTCAACAAGTTTTAAAAGATGACAATACGTTGAAGCAATACTATCACAAAATGTGCCAAAATATGCTGCCCAATATGCCTTTTCTTGGTCCATTATTTATTCATCCCTGCCATATAATCTGAACCTCCCTTGCCAAATAATTCCAGTGGCCCTGCTTATTGCTCTGTCGCTCCCTTTCTGGCAAAATTAGGAGTATTTTGATTCAATATTAAACTGATAGTCACCAAGATTTTTTTAAACGTACAGAATATTTCCTGAAAGAAGTGATACGCCCAAACATATGTAATGGTTACCTAAATGCAGTACAGGGGTAAATATGTAGCCTTTGTACCAAGTAGTGGTGTACTGCAGTCATGGGTCCACTGATTTAACACATTGTTTGATCCTGGGCAAATAATAATCTCCCTGTGCCTCACCCACTGATGGACAATACTGTAGCCCTTTCAAACAGGCTTAACATGTGAAATAGATGCCAAGCTTCCTGGCTCAGGCCAAGGTCCAATTTGAACCAATAGGGACATAAAGACCCGAGCTTTCATGTGGCTTCTGCCTGCTACCCTCTGTCTAACCAGGTTGTGGCATTACTGCTAGAGTGGCCAACTTTGTAACAGGGAAACTAGGTTCCAGTCTTGGCAGCAGCTCAAGATCCTGTTATTCTGGGAAAATCAGAAAGGGGCTGAATACAATTTCGGTCATAAAGCTTCTGACCTTAGGTTGGAGGCTTTATGACCGATATTGTAGGTTTAAATTCTGACCACTGATTATGATCAGATTTGAAACTGGATGGTCATTCCGGCTGGCTTCCAATGCGCTGAAAGAGCCCAGCGGCCAGTCTGAACCGGCCCATAATCCAAATGGACGGTGGTTTACGCCGTCCAGATTACGATGTATGGTTTCTGGCAGCGTTTCTATGCTGGCCTTCCCGACATGGAAACCCTGTCAGAAAGCATGTTTGGGGGCCCCTAGCAGGGCCCCCTTTCATTTGCGGCCTCTGTAAGGGGGGCCGATGGTAATCCCTGTACTCCGTAGCAGGCACGTTGAGGTGCCTGCCATGGGATGCAGGGATTAACACAACCTCACTTTTCCCAATGGGAGAATGTACTACATCTGCTATATGGCCATAACACATGCTCACATAGGGAAATGTGGGAATGCAACTTCACCATGTGCAGTCACATCATAATCAGGCGGTCGTGACGCCGACAGGAGGGCGGTCAGTTCTGTTTCAAGGTGTCAGTCGGAGGAAACTCCGACCAACATCGTAATAGGCCCTTATTCTCCCTGTGCCTAAAACAAGAATGTGCCCATGTGTAATGTAACCAGTTCTCGTGTAAAAGGCTCCAATACCTTTGGGTCGAGTTTGCTCTACATAAAGCTGCAAAAAATGGTTTTCATTCTTCAATCAACACTGTTTGCATCAAGGCTTAGCACCTGTCTGGTTTTCTTACAAGTTCTGTTCTGTTTCATGTCCCAGACAGTACAAAAATATGCAAAAATAAGCAAATAATTTAAAGCGGTTGTTTTTTAGCCCTTATCCAGGGCCGGCGCTAGGCATGGGCAGTGTGGGCAACTGCCCAGGGCCTCGCGCTCAGGGGGCCCCCTGCTTCACTGTGAAAGGGCACGCTTTCACAGTTAACCTCCAGGGCCCCCTGCCCCACGCAATCAAATTACAAATGCGAGGTGTTTTGACCTTGCTGTCAGGGTGTGATGGCATTCCTGGGTGCACAGGGGTGGGGGGGGAAGGGACAAACAAAGTAGGGACTGCACCGCAACTGGGCGAGCAATTATGTGTGCTCACAGTGTCAGGGGGAGGCAACACCTCTGCTAAGTACCGGCCATTGCCTTTCTGCATTTTGTTGCTAGGTGACAGAAGGCCCCCTTTGTTAGCAGAACCAGCCAGACACAGGTAAGGAGAGGTGGGTGAGGGGAGGTGGGAGCAGCCAGATCAACTGGCTCGTGTTTACTTTTGTATCCCCTATTTTTTTTTATGGGAATGTGTATTTAAAATGCATGTAGAACTGTCACAGTAGTGTTTTACGAAATGCTTCTTTACTGCTTGGAGGCCCAGGGGAGGGTACTCCCTTTGCCTGGGCCTCTAGGCACTAGAGCAAGATACAGGTGTGGGGCCCCACTCCTTGTGCCCTGTAGTCATTACTCCCTCTTTCCTTTCTTTGTTTCCCCCCCACCAAAAAAACCATGCTTGCTGGAAAGGTTGTCTTTTTCTGACATTTTTCACTTTAAATGTGCTCCCTCGGGACGGATAGAAATAAAAGGTTAAAATTGAAAAATAACTAAAGCAAGACAGTGTGGATCGAAAAATGTGGCAACATTGATTTTATTCAAACCCAAAGCACATTAGCGCCACTTTAAAGAGTTTGCCAGTGAAGCGCTACTTTTGTTTTTATGAGATGGGGCAGAGGCAGGGTGACAGAGGCAGGGTGACAGAGGCAGAGAGACAGACGGAGAGAGACAGACGGAGAGAGACAGAGGGAGAGGGAAGGAGAGAGATAAGGAGGGAGAAAAACAGAATGAGAGAGACAAGGAGAGAGAGAGAGACAGGGAGGGAGGGAGATAGAGGGAGGGAGATAGCGGGAGGGAGACAGAGGAAGGGAGACAGAGGGAGAGAGAGAAAGAGATGTGGGTATGCTGGTCTGTTGGCTCAGTGGACAAAGACATCTGCTGCAGGGACCTGTGTGAAACCTCATGGCCACAATTTTTTTTTGCTTTCCCCCTCTGACCCCGCCCCCACCGGTGCGGCCCTCGGCCAAAAACCACATTATAAATTCCCCCCCCCCCCCAGAGAAAGTTTGTGAGTTCCCATGCCCTAGAGCAGGGGTCTCCAAACCGGTCCTGGAGGGCCGGATCCATGCCAGATTTTTTGGATATCCCCATTGAGATACATGTAGTTATTTTAAAAATCTGGCATGGATCCGGCCCTCCAGGACCGGTTTGGAGACCCCTGCCCTAGAGGGTCAGTGACCCGGTCATTGAGGTCACAGGACCCTTGAGCAGGGAGGCTCTAGGGTGGTGGGACCGGTGACATCGCACTGAGCGCTCACTTTGGGTGGGGGCGTCATCTTTGCAAGTATATTATGTTTTTAAAAGCACTTGCTGCCTCCTTCCTGGCCTCCAGCAATTTTCGGCAACAATAAAAATGTCATGATAACTCCAGTGATTAATGTTCCTCCTTGAGAAAGATTGAAGTTTAGTCTAGTGGAAGTTTTGACTCGTGGAAAGGTAGAGCAGAGGATTAATGTGCCTGCTGTAAAGAACATGTACCATGCAGATAACAAAGTGCACATATTGTAAATAAGTCAGTTAATAAGTCAAAATCCTAACATTGAACAGTGAGCTATTAACTGTCAACTAAGAGCTGCATGCAAACTTCAAGGTATAAATTGGAGGATTATGTTTTTTCCCCAGTCTTTGGTTATCTTAATGTAGCAAAACGGGTTCATTGGGATAGAATTCAATTCTGGCTATTAAAGAGAACCAAAAAAATGAAGTGAGGAGGGTCAGAAGGGAATATTTAACGACCAAGGCAGCTCAAGCCCCTACAACTACTGAAAAAACAAGAAGGAGTTTTTATTAAAGAGAACCTCCAACCATGGTATTACGTTCTAAATTCAGAGTTTGTGTTTATCCAGACCAATAACTAATAAACTATAATGCCTAGTAACATGATTGTCTGATGACTCCAACACCTTGTAGTCCTTTGTCTTATGTAATATTTCCTATACAGTGATTTAGACATTTATGATAGATTGTCTCTGTATAATGTTTGAGATATACATTTCTCTGACACACTACACTGGTATCAGTAGCGCTGTAAATCAAATTAAATGCATCTGAGCCAGAATGTGTTTATGGAGACTCGAGGGGCACTGTTAAAGGATGGTAGTGAGGGAATCTGTGGCAGAGAAAGTAATTAGGGGCACTAACAAACATTGTTGCATAGGGCTCCACCAGCGCTAAAGCCGGCCACTTGCATTTCTAACACCAAATCAAAACGTTGATTTAAAAAAAAAACTTAAATCTGCAGCATACCTTCAAGTCAATGTATGATTTAGTAGTGGTCTCGGTTGTTCTAGGTCTTCTTTTATTTATGTACAATCTTAATTTGTTCGCAATGGTGTCTTGTAATTTAGTATTATATGTGTTGTGTTTTTGCACTCAACATAATTCTGGCAAGTATAGAGCCCACACACAAAAAAGATTGTCCTACGACTCTTAGGATGTGCGTGTGGTATACTGGTGAGAAGATTTACGTTAAAAGAAATTACTTAGTATTAATGTCATCCTAAGGTGGCAGCATAATGACACACAGTGGTAAGGGAGACTTTTGAAATGTGTGAGGTTTGCTCTTATGTAATTTTATATTTTGAATGATCCCCTCATTACCTCAACAGGATCTCCCCCCTTTATGAGACAGAACTGGAATTTCTATCAAGCACTCATCTGGAAACGATCAGTTAACATTGAGTGTAAAAACATCCATCTTTCTAAGACTTGGAACTAGCTTTTCCATCCAATGTGACAAATGTAATCCATTTAATACAGTTTGAAAATATATGGACTTATTTCATTTGTATATTTATCTTTTTGTCATTGTTACTGATATCCACGTTAGGTCTCTTCAGTGATGCCAAATAAGATCAATAGTCGCGCAATGTCACTTTCTGTGGTCACTTCTTGTGATGTTACATGCAAATTAGAGGGGCCTCACATCTTCCCTTTCGCCCGGGGCCCCAAAAGTTCTAGGACTGGCCCTGCCCTTATCTCTACATAATTAAAACAGAAAACACATTTAAATGTATTCAAGAGCTGCATTAGATCCCCTAGTAATTATTAAGGTGAACAAAGACAGAAACATCTTGTTACAAATGAATACATAAGATTTGCTTAAAGTGATATTTATTATTGTGTCCCCAGCAACACATGTCCTGGATTTTTCTCTTGGAAAGGTGGCAATCACAATAGTTGACAGCGATCCTGAACTATGGCACAGGACCCCTCCTGTGCACCAACACCTCCTCACAGACACTGACAAGCATCTCTTTCACAGCTCATCAATGGCTGAAAGGGTGAGAGTTGCTTGTAATTCTCGGGGCCATTCTGGGCAGCTTCAGGTGCCTGTAAGGCTCAGGAGAGAAGTGCCCCTCCCCTGGGCCTCGAAGTGCTGGAGCAAAGGGGAGAGGCCCGGATCAGGGGGGGCATGGCGCGCGGCCCCATGTTGGTGGGTTGCGAGTGGGGTTCTTGACGGCAGCCCATTCCTTGCGCCGGCCCTGCTCCACGACGTGGATGACTTTTCAGCGTAAATTTCACCAGTTTGGCTTTTCCCACTGGGATTAGTTATAGGAGATCAGTTATTTCACATGCAGAATTGCTGCATTCACTGGTGTATGTGCAAGTTACACAAGCAGTATTGCCATGTTTACAATTGTGCCCATATTCCAGGGCACAAGTCCTAAAATAAGAAGTGGGGGGACGCCGATGTCACGACAGGAAGTGACGTCACGAAAGGTGGCTTGCACCATCGGACTCATTGCCTTCCCTCACTCACACTTTAGATGCGATTGCATCAGAGAAGCCAGCGCATGAGCAGCGTTCTGAATGGGCTCCGATCTCGCCCCAGAGAGGCCAAAGAGTGAATGTGTGGCTCCATTTGCTCCAGTTATCGAGCTCCCGGTAAAATAAGTGAGGGGACGCCATCCACCTGCGTGGTACCCCGACTCGAGCCCTCCATACATAATATGTTTTGAGATTTTACTGCAGAAAATACATGAAAACGTGGTAATTATGCTTCTGCCTCACTCATAATGAGTGTCTTAATCGAAAAAGCAATCTTCTGAACCTGTTACATTGTTTGAAACATTGACTGCTAGAAAAGTTGTGCAAAACTCAGCCTGGCAACTTTGTGAAGCTGTAAACTTTTAACAAACCTGCATAGATCTTCTTCTTTCTTTTTTGTTTGTTTGTTTGTTTCCTAATTTTTTCAGTTTTTTGTAACACACCCACTTGCTGCCTTTCAGCCATTTTAGAGCACTGTGTTATTCTGCTGAATAACCTAAGATGGACAATAAACGGCGCACTAACTAATGTTGTTAGTTTGTAAATAAAAATGTAATCGCTTAGGGGAAATGAATGTGCTTCCCTGGGTACTTGGTGTTCCATAGCAGGTAACCAGCCTTTGTAAGCACGCCTGCTTCTGTTACAGTGATCGAAGGTCACTGCAGCATGATAGGGAATTAATTAAGGGACACCGTTCCATTAATCTTGTTGAAAGTGCCTGTACTTAAAAGCGAGCTCCGTATTCAGTACTTAAACTGTATTACATTTATGCAGACTATTTAAGTGTGAGTATTGTCCTTGGATGAGACATTATTATCAAAATAATCCATTGTGCAGTGACTGAAATGAAAGCAGTAAAAGCAGTCTGACGCAATGGATAATGGCTGACTTCATAAAAAAGTATGTTTGCAGGGGTGTGGACAAATACAAAATATCTATTTGTTCAAGGTGCAAAATGCAGCTGAAACATTTCTACTCGTCCGGTAAAGAAATTCACTTGCTGTAACTATTCGCTAAATAAATTGGCCACACATGAACAATACTATTTATTGTGTTAGCTAATCTACTACACAAAATGGTAAAGGAAAACATACCTTTCTTACTACACATACATGTCGAAGGAGCTTGAGGTTGTCTTGACAGTGATACTGGTGTCTTTGTTATGAAAGTGTGCATTTAAGCAGCATTTCAACATTGATTTTGAGGTCTACAAATCTGCTGATTAGGGCTCAAGTTGTCAATGCACTACTGGACGGGTGCTATATTATTACAATTGGGACTTGCAAAATGAAGATTACATACAAACTATTGTAGAAGTCTATTACGCATTTTATCACTCTTTGGAAATTGAGTCCAACTTATAATTAACAATGTCTGCAGACAATGCATGATCGCACTGAGCTTAGAATCACTACCCTTAGTGCACACTAATCTATTTCACCAACTTGTCCCAAAAATGTTATAGTGCAAAAATAATGCAAACATAAATTACAAAAAATATTGACTTTTTTGTTTCCTATGACAACAAAATTATTCATTTGAAAGTATTCTGCAAACACTGATATCAATAAGAAAATATAGAGTGCTCAAATATTAAGCTAATGTAAAAATTATTTCACTCTGTTAAAATAATTATAATAATTATGATGTCGGCCGACAAAAGGGGCACTGGCGTAAGGATTACAATCTCCCTTCCCGACAACCTTTCTAAGGCGGACTGACTGCCGCAGAAAGGCTGTCAGAAAGGTACTTTGCGGGACCCTATCAGGACCCCCCTCCCCTCTGGTTTTCCGCTTTAGGGCCTTAGAGGCACCTGGGGTACCCCCCTAAACATCCATGCATTGTGTGGCAGGCACTGCTTAGATGTTTAAAAAGTGTATGTTTACTTTTGCTGTTTGGCCCGCAGTACAAGCTGCAATAGTAAACATACACTTTCCAACCACCATGAATGTAGTATCATCGTAATTCAGAATGCAGGCCCTCCGACTCCTTATCGCGCGGTCCTGTTTCCGACACAATGCCGGTCAGACGCTTGTACTACCGTCATTGTTATAGGGCACTATATATTAATGAATTGAAAAAATATGTACAACACATATGTGAACAGCTACAAACACCACACAATATCTACATCATAGCAAAAGTTATACAAATAAACTTACACAACATTATTTCAAGATGCATTAAACCTGCAATCCAACCACAACAGAAGTGGTGACAGCATCCACACTTTGCTCAACCCACAGTAAACTTCACACTGTTATCATGTTGACCAGCAGTTGACCTTGGGTAGGGTCTGTTTGGCAAATAAAAGGAACATGGACGGTGAATATTATTACACTGCCTGGTTGCACACCTGGACTTAATTTGTACTGCAGGAGTGTTTATTTTTAATAAAAAGAGAACACTAATGGGCCGATTACGATATCAGACGGAAAGCCTCCATCCAACATCGACTCAGAATCAGGATCGACTGACTTGCAGTCTGCGGTTCTGAATGCCGGATTACGATGTGACCGAACACTGATTGGTCAGGGGTCCAATTGTTCCCCATGGGAGCTTGTGTTCTACCTGACAACCAGCTGTAATACAGGTTCCGTCCTGCCAGGGGCCCCTAAAGTCACTTTCTGACCGCCTTTCCTTGTCGGAGAGGCAGAAGCAGAATGGCTATTAGAAATCAACATCATAATCCGAATGGTGGAAAACGCTGTCCATAAAGGTGTAAAATGTGGTTCCAACTGACACAGATACTCCGAGAGTCTCTCAGAATCTATTCTGAATGGCTGCCGAGTTTATGTGCCGATCTCAAACATGGTCATCGGGTAGTCAGAATGTAAACCACTCTGACCCATGTACTGCAGAAAGACAGTAGTTTATGCCCTCATCACGTCTCAGTTAGAGTATGCCAACAGCCTGTACCTGGGTCTGCCTGACTACCTAATCAGAAAGCTACAGACTATACAAAATACGGCCGTCAGGCTCATTAGAAATGTCCCAATATGACACCATATGTCCCCCCATCTATGGAGCCTACACTGGCTGCCAGTAAAAAGGAGGGTAGAATTCAAAGCGCTAACTCTCGCCTACAGGGCAATTAAAGAAACAGGCACCCTCTACCTGAGAAAAAGACTCTGCAAATACCATCAGACGAGGATTCTGAGATCTAATCACCAAGTACTTCTTGTTACCCCCAGTTTAAAAAAAAGCCAGATTAGGTGGTCGGTCTTTTACGGTAAGACCTGCCCATCTTTGGAACTCTTTACCCGAGTTCATAAGGAAGGCCAATTCGGAGACTGCCTTCTGCAAACTTCTAAAATCCTGGTTCTTTAGCCTTCCCTAGCTCTTGTAACTCTTGGCAGTCTCCTTCATCCTCCTGTTCTCCGCAATTAGCGCTGGGACACCTCCGCCAGAGGTACCTGTGCGATCTACAAACTCTAAAATAAATAAATAAATAAACCAACCTAGTAGGTCAGAAGACCTCCAACGCAGTTGAGGAGATTCAAACTGTCGGGAGAAGGCTTTCCGGCCAACATCATAATCAGCCCCTTATTATCGCTATGGCACTGACCTTGGCCAAAAACATATAATATTATGTGTGCTCTAACTGTTGACACCCTTTGTATTTTCGACTCTCTATTTTGAAACTAAACTTTATGTTGAACTGCAATGACTGCAACAAACACGTTGAGTGAATATATGTTGTTTGCTAAAGAGTGCTAATATTATTCAATAACTTTCAGTGAATCTGCTTACATTCAATGTAAAAGGTTGAACTATAATATGAAAAGCATTCAGTAATATCATAGAGTTCATCTATATCCACAGTATCAATATCTCCATTCAATCCGTGACAATGTGATTCTACTGACTTCTCTTATGAAAACATTACAATATTTATTGAGATCTTAATCTAAATAAATAACTCCTTTTCTGAATATTATAATGCAAGGTAAAGTTCCTGATACTAAAGGATGATTCTTGGTGGAAAACAGTTTGTAATTATAATGGATACGCCCTGGTGACAATAACAGAAGGACAAGTCTATAATCTTTGCAAGCATACAGTAGGGGTACTTCTCTGAAATCAATGTTGTCTTTAATTTCTCAGGATAACAGGTCACTTACAGCAGCATGTCCTGTCTGCATCAACAATGTATCACAATTGCCTAGCAAGGATTCTATGGACTACAATGCATGTTTACAATAAGTATTAAAGCTGGCCACCACCACTGGCAAGTCTCATGAGAATCCTGTGTCTCCATGGGATAAATAGACTTTCTTGCCCTTACCATAGCACATTCTTCCGAAATGAAAGACTTCTGTCCAGAAACTATTCTCCATCCTCTTTCTCTCCTGAAGGCAAGCATGTTCAAGAGCTTGGGAGTTGCACATCATGCATGAACATGTGTAAATGTAAGTACATCCTGCTGTTTATGGACAAAATATCAAATAAAAAATATTGTGATACAAAAATACTGTCGAGAATATCAAGGTGACAAAAATATCCTCAACAAGAATATTAAAGGTACCAATATCAATTTGAGTGTTGTTTTTAATATTGTTTAAACAAATCAATTTAGAAAATATCTTGGTATGTTATAATGTTTTTAACAGTTATTTTGTATGTAATTTACTGTAGTCTTTTCAATTCTATATTTGTGACTTTTTTAATTTGTCTTTTTAGCAAAATCACTTCTTTAGGGGATAAGAGTGGGGAGATTTTTAAAAGGCGGATATTTTAATGCATATTTGAAGTTATTCTAATGTTATGCAAACTAATATCATACAATGTTTAATTACATTTTATTACATTAATAATTTGTAAAAATAATGATTTATGTAATTTAAATATATAATAATTATAATACATTTCAAAGCGTATTAGCTTATTATAAATATTTAAATGCATATTTAAATTACAATAAGAAATACATGTAATGAAGCACAATCATTTTAAATGCTGTTTTAAATTAATTATGCATTTGGTAAAAAAAATTTTATTTAGAAAATTATGTAACTGTACAAATATATAATTTTTTTTATTTAATTTCAAAAATTGGTTTTATGTATTTTGTTATTTTAGGATTTTTAATTTTGGATTATGATTTTATTTTTTATTTGATGGTTCAAAGTTTAGGAATGGAGGGAAATATTTAAAATAATATATTAACTGTTAACACCTTGGCTGCTAGGTGTTTTCCCCTCCTATGCTGACTTATCGTCAGGTCCATTGATCATGACGAGCTCAGCTCGTCATCAGCACAGCTCAACCGTGCATCATGACGAGCTGAGCTCGTCATGAGCATGGAAAGGGTTAATAGTGATAATAATGCATAATTATTTTGTCCTTTGCACCTTGCATAAAATGTTTTAGATTGGAGTGGAAATAGTAATTTTCAGCCCTTTAGTGTCCAACACCTTCCCCAAATTTTTATCGAATGGAGTGGGAAAAGTTGGTGTCATCTTTTAAGTGTCCAATACCTTCCTTAAATTGGTTTAAATTGGAGTAGGAATAGTAATTGTCACCCCTTTTGAGCCTAATTACAAATCAGGCGGTCCGCCACATTATGGCCCTAGTGGTCATGCTGGCCTGGAACCACCAACTCCGCCAGGGTACCGCTGTTCCCTGGCAGTTGCACGGCAGTCAGGAGGCATCTATATATTATGACTTTCATCTCCGCCACAGATTTCATGGAGGCCCCCTTGTGCCTCACCCCTTGTGGATGCGCGCAGGGGGGCACAACATGTGCCTCTCTCTGTGCACCCATAGAGGTTCCAGCATGCCATGGACTTTTCAGTCTGTGACGTGCTGAAACTTTGTTTGATGTTCCCACTGCTGTGCCTATTTTATAGGCACTGCTGTGGGAACACCAAAGTTTTGCCTGCATATGACAAAAAAAGTAATTATTTGGTGGGCAGTTCTCACGTGGATTTGGCATTGCAGCAGACGGGTGGTCCCGCTGCCACCATCAAACTCGTAATTTGCCCCTTAGTGTCCAACATCTTCTCCAATTTAGTAGAGGTTGGAGTGTGAATAGTAAATGTCACCCCTTTAATGTCCAACACCTACTCCAATTGGGTTAGATTGGTTTGAGGATAGCAAATGTAACCCCTTCAGTGTCAAGCACCTTCTCTCATTGGTATATTTTGAAGTAAGAATAGTAAATGTCACCCCATTAGTTTCCAACACCTTCCCCAATTGGGTTAGATTGGTGTAGGAATAGCAAATGCAACCCGTTAGGGCCTGAAATTAAGTCTGTCAGTCATTGGGCCACCACACTCATGGTGAGGCGGCAGTGGCAGTCTTGTGGCTGCCACCTTTTGACCCTAGTGGTCGTACCGCCCTGGGACCACGGTCAGCACCAAGGAGCTGCAGTTTCCTGGCGGCAGCACAGCCACCAGAGGCATCCATATGCTTGGCGGACCGCCATGAAAACCCTGGTGGAGAGGAAACAATTGGGGCCATGCCTCACGCCCTGTGGATGCACACAGGGGAGCCCATGTTGTGGAGTTGAGTGCACAGAAGTTGAAGCACGGCCTGGGCTTTTCAGTCAGTGCCATGCGGGAACTGTTTTGACGTTCCCATTGCATGTGAATGCCAAAGGAATCACGGTCTCTCACGCGGGTTTGGCAGTGCTGCCGCTGCACCGCCAAACTCATAATTGGCCCCTTATTGTCCAGGACTGTCTCCAAATTAGAATAGATTGGAGTTGGAGTACTAAATGTCACCCTCTTAGTGTCCAACACATTCCACAAATGGTAAAGGTCACCCCTTTAGTGTCCGACACCTTCTCCAAATTGGTATAGATAGGAGTCAGACTAGTAAATGTCACCATTTTAATGTCCAACACATTCCCAACTTGCTATAGATTGGATTGGGAATAGTATATGTCACCCCTAAAGTGTCCAACACCTTCCAAACTGGTATAGATGGGAGTGGGGATAGTAAATATCACCCTTTAAGTGTTCAACGCTTTCCCAAAATTGTGTTAGATTGGAGCAGGAATTGAAATGTCACCCTTTTAGGGCCCTATTACGAGTTTGATGGTGCAGTGGCAGGAATACTCTGCTGCCACATCGCCGTGGAGACCACCAACCCTGTTATGACTTTTTAAGTCATTGACAGGCTTTTCCTTTGGCGTTCCCACAGCAGGTCTTATAAAATAGGGAACGTCAAAGGAAGTTTCAGCACAGCATGGATATAAAGTCCATTTCATGCTGGAACTTCTGCACATGCACACAGGGGGCACATTTATTTATTTATTTTTTGTACTTGTAGTGTGCAACGGCTACCCAAAGAGGGTTTCCCGGCGCATCTCAGATGCTTCTGTATGGATAAAGTATCTTATTTATCAAACAGCCAGGTTTTTAGCAACTTGCGAAAACTGGAGTAGTTTGGCTCGTTTCTCAGTGCAATGGGGAGAGAATTCCAATGATACGGACCCAGGTAGGCAAAGGATTTTCCTCCAATGCGAACACGCTTGAATTTAGGGATCATAAAACGGCCCTGAGTGGCCGATCTGAGGTTCCTGGACGGTATATATGTTTTTGCCAGAGTGCAGAGGTACTTAGGGGCTGTGTTGGCTTTAATTCTGTGCATATAGATGAGTGCTTTAAATTTCACTCGTTTTTCTACATTCAGCCAATGTAGCTTGCATCGGAATGCAGAAATTGATTCCCTTTTTGGTACTTTGCATAATAATCTGACTGCCGCATTTTTGGCCATCTGTAAACGGTGTTGAAACGGTGGTGAAAGAATTGTTTTATTTGATCCCAGGTAAAGAACATTACTGTAGTCTAAACGGGACGTGATTAAGGCATTGACTACTGTTTTTTTTGTTGACTCTGGGAGCATCCAGCAGATTTTTCTCAGCCACCAAATGATGGCAAAGCAGGTGGCTGCAACTTTAATTAATTGTGCATGCATGCTCAAAGTATCATCAAGGAGTATACCAAGATTACGTACTTGTAATACTGGGATCGGGAGATTACCCATTTTTTCTGGCCAGTGTTGTCGGCTCCATAGGTGCTTCTGTTTTCCAAAAATTACTACCTCCTTTTTTTCTCTGTTAAGTTTTAGGAAATTTGCCTTCATCCACGCTGCGATGTTTTTAAGTCCTATTTTAAGCATCGAGAAGTCATTTGCATTTTGAGTCGCAAGGGAGAAAATAACTTGTGAATCATCTGCATAGGAATAGATTGTGAGTCCCGACTCCTCAGCCAACTCTGCCAAAGGCTTTACATAAAGGTTGAAGAGAAGCGGACTCAAGATGGATCCCTTCGGTACGCCATGGCTAAATGAGTGTGTTTCGAAGCAGGCGTTTTGGGAGAAAACTTGGAACGTTCTATTTGAAAGAAAGTCTTGAATCCACTTGAGAGCGTCTCCGCCAATTCCTATGTTGCTCAGTGTTTTTAAGAGCACTCTGTGTGAGATAGTATCAAAAGCAGCGCTCAAATCCAAAAGGATGAGCGCTACTGTTTCCTCTGATCCAATTTCTGGCAGATTGTCTCTGTCACACCCAAGAGTGTGGTTTCTGTCGAGAAACCTTCCCTGAAGCCGGACCGTGATGGGTGAAGTAGTAGGTGGGTATTGACATATTGTGTCAAATGTTTTTCCAAGATTTTAGACAGAATTGGGAGTAGAGAAATAGGTTGATAATTTTTTGTATCGGATGTATCTGAATTTGTTTTTTTCAATAGAGGATGAATCATAGTATGCTTCCAAAGGGCTGGAGCTTTGGCATATTTAATTGATGCATTGAATGCATGAGTTAGATTTGCCATCACTGAGCGATCAAATTGTTTAAGAATGTTAGCTGGGATAGGGTCCCTCGGTGATCCTGATTTGATTGAATTTAATAAATCTCCCACGGTATTGGTTGTCAGTAGGGGCCAGTCCTTTAACGCATGGTCGGTCTTTACTAGGTTGTGTTCATGCACCCAATCAGATGTAGAAACCTCATGTCTAGTGGCACATGTTGTGCACTTCTGTGTGCATCCACAAGGTGTGAAGCACAGATCCAGGTCACGGTAAGGTGATCCTTTTTAAGGCTTTTTAGGGCATGGGGCTGTAGGGAGAGGTCTAGAGGTTAGTCACAGTGTTGTTTGTGGGGTTTTGAACATTTAGTTGTATCAATATTAGTGTTTTTCACCAGTGTGTAGTTTGTGATTTTTTAATTTATTTTGAAATGTGTTTTGCAGGTTGGTTTTCATGTTTACTTTACAAGTTTTATTCAACAAACGTCCTATGGGTATTGGGAGTTACAGTTTTTCTTTAAGCAAATCACTTTTGGTTCATAACAAAGCAATATTTTTAACTTTGATTTCCGTTTTTTCAGGTTTATAGGAGCGTTTATGTTTTGTAATCAACTTTTTGTTTTTTTATGGTTCTTATACACTTTGAATTGCTTTGGCGGATGTCTCTTGGAATTGTGTTATATATACATTTTTTTGGGACTTTTTGGAAATTATTGTTCCCATTTTAACATTATCTCTAACTTACCACTCTACCATGCACTTTGTTCTGGCTAATAATATTATTTCTCATGTGTTTTTTTTGTGTGTGTGTCCTCATTTGTCAAAACAGATTAAAGTCTGGGGCTAAAATGAAATTCCGGTTTTATTTCGGGCCTGCAATATGTAGGGTGTCCGATCACTCCTTTAAGGAGGAGATGTGTTACATCTCAGCCCCCCACTTGGCCTAGCCTACTTTCCTTTTTCTCCAAAACAACAGGTGCTTACAGATTTGGCTTCCCAGGGCTGTCAATCCCTCTTGGTCACTCCTGGGCAATCTGTAATACTGATTCTTAATCATAAGACTAAATAATATGCCTTTAAGAAGATAATATACGAGAGAGAAAAAAGACAAAAATGAGAAACTAAGATAGAATACTAATAAAGTTTCCTTTTAAGGAGGTGTATCCATACACCAATTATCCCACAAACTCCAGCATTTTGTTCTTTTCGTGCTATAGGTTTCCATATCTATTTTTGCTATTCTATGTATTGAAATGAGCTATTCGCATTCAAGAGGAGAAACAGGTAAAATCCATCAATGCACAACTCTCTACGCACCAGAAGAATTCACATAAAAATAAGGGTTTTATGTTGTTTAAATAGAATAGTTGTGGAGTCTTTGGGAATGAACCCAAAAATTACCAGTGCTAAACTCACCTTAATTTCATGCCCCACAATCCCTAACAACGTTGTGCCCACTTTCTTCCAGAAGACTTGAATGGAAGGACAAAGCCAGAACTTGTGCGCTTCGTCTACATTAATTTCTCCACACTTTGGGCACTTCTTCACAGCTTGTAAACCCATTTTTGAGAGCCTTCTGGGGGTCCAGTATGCCTTATGGATGGTAAATAAGTGTGGTATACAACCGTTTCAACGCAACTTTTACAACGCATTCTTTTTCAACGCACACCATTACAACGCAGCATCCTTTACAACGAATGCCTTTACAACGCATGACATTACATAGCAGATGCTATTACAACGCATGCCATTACAACGTAAGTATTGGTAACCCTAAAAATACCCCTATACCCCATAACCCAACCCCAGCCCTGAACCCTAAAATACCCCTGTACCCCATAACCCAAACCTAGACCTCAACCCTAGTTTTATTTAAACATTTAATATTACAAATAAATTAAGTAAATTAATTTAAGTAATTTTATATATTTAGTTTTGGGTTATGGGGTACAGGGGTATTTTTAGGGTTGAGGTCTAGGTTTGGGTTATGGGGTACAGGGGTATTTTTAGGGTTCAGGCCTGGGTTTGGGCTATGGGGTATAGGGGTATTTTTAGGGTTCAGGGCTGGGTTTGGGTTATGGGGTACAGGGGTAATATTAGGGTTCAGGGCTAGGTTTGGGTTATGGGGTACAGGGGTATTATTAGGGTTCGGGGCTGGGTTTGGGTTATG
The DNA here is from genome assembly GCF_964263255.1 of Lissotriton vulgaris. Classification (NCBI taxonomy): domain Eukaryota; kingdom Metazoa; phylum Chordata; class Amphibia; order Caudata; family Salamandridae; genus Lissotriton; species Lissotriton vulgaris. The sequence goes on along the minus strand of NW_028240616.1, from coordinate 14,474 downwards.
GGGTACAGGGGTATATTTAGGGTTGTAAATGTAGTATACTTGTAAAGCGCACAGCTGCCCCAGCAATGGGGCGTCCCGGCGCTGTATAACGCTGTGGAACCCTTCCTGGCTCTCCCTGTCAGATGCCCCTCCTGGGCACCACCAAGGTGAAGCCAGGCATCCCAGTGTTGTTGGGGCCGTTGTGGAGATTAAGCAAGCTATTGCCCAGAGTTGCAGCGTGGGACCCATGATTAGAGTAGGCGCCGAGGCGAGAATTATCGAATTATCGAGTCCGCGGACATTGAGCCCAAGACCCTGCCGCGTTGGGACTTGAACCCTGGTCCCGGGCCTGATCTCTGCTTCAGAGTCTGCTGCTCTAACCAGTGAGCCACACTTCTCCACTTCAGGGCTGGGTTTGGGTTATGGGGTACAGGGGTATTTTTAGGGTTCAGGGTTAGGTTTGGGTTATGGGGTACAGGGGTATTTTTAGGGTTCAGGGCTAGGTTTGGGTTATGGGGTACAGGGGTATTTTTAGGGTTCAGGGCTGGGTTTGGGTTTTACACTAACTGGATTTTAAATATTATTTTTAAACACCTACACTATTTTAAAAAAAATATATAAATATATTTACAAATATATCAATAAAAAAATTATTTAATAAATAAAATTAAGTAAATATTTATTAATTACATTTGTTAAAAAATAATATACTTACCTAGACTTACGTTGTAATGGCATGCGTTGTAATAGCATCTGCTATGTAATGTCATCCGTTGTAAAGGCTTCCGTTGTAAAGGATCCTGCGTTGTAAAAATTGCGTTGTAATGGTGTGCGTTGAAAAAGTTTGCAATGTAACGTCATACATCCAATAAGTGTTTTTTTCTTAGAGGTGCAGACTTAACACTATGCCATGAGAAATATAGAGATACTTGCCATATTGTATCAAGATCGTATTCCGGCAGCTTCTTCCTCCAAGTCACTTTAAACCAGGGTTGTGATTCTTCATGAGGCTGTATCAACATCCAGTACCATGCTGAAACTTCCTTTGACCCAGTGGGCACTAGACTATTTTTTATTCAAAAAATGTATTTGCCTCTCTTTAAAAGTTTTGACCCAACTTAGCAGTTGAAAGTACTTAAATTTGGAGGCAGAACCTTTTGTAATATCCTGCATTTTCTTCCAAGAAATAAGGTCCTCACCCTTTAACAATTGGCCCCATCTATGAATTCCTTTTTCTTATATTGGAACTGCAAGAGAGTCTTGTAGACAGGCTGGTGTTACAGGTTATCTTCAGATTGGGGCATAGTGGCTGTAAAACGCGATTTGTAGTATACCCCTTATTTGCAACCATACTTTCCATGCTGCTTGGAGAATTTTTAATCTCCCTTTTAAAAAGATTTTGGGTCTCCAAATTTAAAAAGAAAGAAGCTGGATTGATCTTGAGGGCCCGAAAGTGAGAGCTTGGAAAAGTGGTGAAAGTTCGGAGGTATCTGAACAGTTGCCTGAAGATTTTTAGATGCTATTGGAGGAGATCTGGACTTGCTATGCCCCCATTTTCCTTTTTTCTCCCTAAACTTCTGCCAGCCTATTCTATGTATTTTCTTTCCCTAAATAAAACTGGAAAAGAGACCTTGCACTTTCTTTATCCATTCCTTCACAAACTCTAATGGAATTGAGTTAAATAGGAAGGTATATTTAGGTAAAATTGCAATTTTTAGAAGATTAGACTTGCCTAGGAAAGATAGAGGTAAAGATTCACACTGTTGTAAGTATTTATTAACCTTAGAGGTAACTTTGTCAAAATTTGCTTTTGCTAATAGATCGAGTTTCTGAACCACTTCAATCCCTAGGTACGTGATATTTTGTCTAACTAAGTCACTTCCAATAGGTGTAATAGTATACCTCTAGTTGCTAGGGAGGGTTCCACAAGGAAAGTCGGGAGGATCACGGGCACAAAATATAAATAAAGGAAAATTTAAAAAAAAGATTCACAAAGGGTGGGGGAGCATGTGGGAGAAATTAAAAAAAAGTCCTCTAATGTCATTTTTGTTTAATGCAGTTAGTTTATTTGTGTTATGGCTGTCTTTGCCGTTTGCATGCCAGTGTTACCTAGAAAACGATAGGAAAGTAATCTCACTCAATGGCAGGTCTGAATAATCCTAGATGTCTTAAAATTTTAACATGGAATGTCAACGGGCTGAGGGTGGTACAAAGGAGGAGAAGGATACTGGAGTATTTGAAGTTGTGTGATTCAGATGTTATTTTTATTCAAGAATCCCATCTCTTAAAAGAAGAATGGTTGTAATTTTAAAAAGCCAACCATGGATATGGCATTGCATATGCACCACTCAAGCGGTCACAGAAATTGTGGTGGCAATCTTGTTTAAAAAATCTTCCAAATGTATTTTAGGTGAAACTTTGGTAGATCCATCGGGTAGATGGGTAATTGCAAAGGCAAAGATCCAGGGCATTTGGCTTGCATTCATTGGATATCACAGTCCAAACCTGGATGATTCCACTCCCCTAAATACACTATTCTTACATTTAATCGAGTAAAATGAACCTATCATCATGGATGGGGATTTTAAGAGGGCGGCTGTCACTGTCCCTAAAATGAGAGCGGCCCTAAGACAAATAATCTAGGATTTGGGTCTTTTGATATTTGGATCCTTAAGGGCGTAAAGACATGGGCAGAACCAGGAAAATACTCCTGTTTACAATAAAAAAAAGATTGAGGATAGACTTTTTCTTGGTAGCAGCTGCCATCAGTAATCATATTAAGAGTGTTGCTCATATTCTGGAGCATCTTTCCCATCATTCAGCAGTTTCATTCCAATGTTTAGTAAAAGATAAGGCAGCTGAAAGTTGCTGGACTTTGAACCGATCTCTACTTTTAGATGCTTCAATAATTGACAAATTGAAAAACTCAACAAAAGAGTTTTTCCTTTTTAACCTTGACTCAGCCCCCTTAAATAAGGTATGGGACACCTACAACGCCTATCTTAGAGGCATATTCGTCAGTATTAACTCAGGTCTTGAAACGGAGTTAGCAAAAGCAAAAGCTAATTTAGCCAATTATTTGGAAATTAAGGTAAAACAAAAATGGGAAGCAAGTAAACTTGCTAATTACGAATACGTGGAAGGATGTGGCAAACTTTTGGCCTGGAAGGTTAAAGCCAATCAGGCCAGAAATGCTATTAAATAACTAAAATGCCAATCTACAGGCAATAGCATCACTGATGATGGGGAGATCGAACATGCATTTGTCCAATTTTTTCAATAATTCTACACAGAAGATATAGACCATGATAAGGACCACATAGCATCCTTTTTTCGGGATTTGAATCTCCCACTCCTCACTGATGAATTTAGAGAATAACTATCTTCCCCCTTCATAATAGAAGAAGTCTATAGTGCAATAAAAGCTTAAAGAAAGGCAAGGCTGCACAGGCTGATGCCCTCCCAAATGAAATGTATTCCCATCTGAAAGAAGTGCTGGTACCTATCTTGCATTATCTTTTTAACTCTGCCTATATCTTAAAACAAGAGCTCCCCCCATCCTGGGACCTAGCCACAATAATTATCTTGCTAAAACCCAATAAACATCCAAGGGTATGTGAACCGTATAGGCCAATCTCCCTTCTTAACAGTGATTACAAATTGTACACACAAATAATTACTAAAAAGTTGGATCTTATTTCACTGCAATCAGAAGGGTTTTAATGAAGGGTAGGCACCTACATGACTTTACCCATGAACTAATCGGCACAATCAACTTCGCACTGGAAAGTGCCAGCCCCCTAACTGTGATGACATGTGACGTTGCTATAGCGTTTGACAGGGTCAGCTTCCCTTTCTTCAAGAGGTGATTCAGCGTTTTAATTTGAGTCATACTTTTGTTTCTGCAATTAAGGCTCTTTATAAAAACCCATACGCCGAGTCTTAGTCAATGGCACCTTATCTAAGCAAGTTAAAATAGGTAGGGACACCAGGCAAGGTTGTCCTCTCTCTCCCCTATTATTTAACTTGTATATTGAGCCACTCGCCATTAAACTAAGGACATGCAGGAATATCATACCATTCTCCTGTAACGGGTGGGAAAAGAAAATCGGCTTTACGCGGATGACCTGCTGATCTTTACCTGCCATCTACATGTGTTATTCACAGCCATATGGAAAATAGTAGTGAGCTTCGGCATATTATCTGGATATGCTGTCAACCCAGCAAAGACAGAGATTATGAAATGGAATTTCTCATGTTATAAGTGTTTTATTTACTGCAATAAATTCACATCCTATAATATAGGTAATATCCAAGGGCATAGGTAGTGCATAGAGAAGGGGTAAGTTATAGTTAATGTAGTGTTGCAAGTGAGGTGGCAAGACTGTGTACGAAAGTGTACGAGTGTTATTAATTGAAAGGTGGTGCATAAGGGCCAATGCAACTTCTCATCTGGCTAGTAGATGATACATTCAATTCCTACCTTCTACTTTTTAGTCTGATATATACTATCCGTGGCCAGCACCAAAACTATACAATTCAATCAATCTATGGAATCCTCCCCAATAAACAAAGTAAAACTTGCCACACACTCCTAACAGTGATACAAAACAAGTAATAATTGTGAGCATATTCATTTACTGCATTTTGTAGTAAGTGTTGTAGAACTACAAAAAGTAATACAAACATAGGTGCAGAGTTTACACCACCACCTCTCCTATCAAGTTATGTAAGGAGATCTCTACCGGAGTGCAGAGTCTCTGCACATGTAAGTATATGTTTTAGCAATACATGTGGGAGGAAGCAAGGGGAGCGGCTGAAAAACTGGGCATAATTACTACTAAAGGGGAGGGTAATAGGAAAGAATAAGGAGGGGTTAAGGTAAAATCAGAGGGGGCTTTATGGAGGGGCGTTTACCCACACACAAAAGAGTAAACCAATTAAAATTCACAAACTGTTAATGCAATCAAAAAGGGACCCAAAACATTAGTAAAATGCTACAGCTTAGAACTGGGGTAAGTCAGGCACCACATATTGCCAACTTCGAGCTTTGCAACACCCTCCAATAGAAAACAATAGAGTTAAGGACTTAAATGAAAACCCCATCAGAAATATTTTGTTAAATTAAAATAAATAATTGAATTTGCTCAAAATAAAACTAAATGTAATGTTAGCTGACTACATAGATATAGTTTATATTTTTGTAATGATAAAATGTTTAAATCATCTTTTCTCTACTTAAAAATGAATGCAAAAATAAATTATATTAAATATAATTACAGTAGTTTTAATAAATTATATGACCACTTTTGCATCACTTACATAACAACTTTAGGTGGGAATTTATTTTTTAGTTTAACCTTGAGAAAAATAATTTTAATGTAATTTATTATATTAAACATTTTCAACTTTTGACATCTTTTTACATTAAGGGGTCGATTCTGATTCGGAAAAGCAATCCGTAAACAATCCGTATTCGTAGCAGTTTCCATCTGAATCGAAAAAAAACGTATGAATCGCGTAGTATTATCCACAGGAAAAGAATACGTACGAATGTCTGTGAACCGTACCACAAAGGAGGTTAAATCTATACGACATAGAGCCTCACAGTGAACCGTCGATTCGTAAACATGCCGTACGACCAGCAAAGTACGATATGGACCGGGGATCGAAAACGCGATTCGTACAGAAAGCGGCGAATGAGCAATTCGTACGGAGAACCACACATACACATACGCACCGTACCCCTGCGATCATGGGTGTACACACCATACCCTTATGCTCTGCACCCCTAGGCACCGTACACCTATACACCATACACCTACACTATGTACGCCCATGCACTGTACCCCGATGTACTGTACCCCGATGTACTGTACCCCTAAGATCTGTATCCAGAAGCACCGTACCAGTTCAGTTCGCACAGTACCCCTGCGATCATGGGGTGCACCTGAGGGAGTCCATTTCGCACGCGTTTAGATTTAAAATGTGCTTTTACGGATGTTTTAAAGTTCCGTAGAGAAAGAATCGTACAGAGCGTCGTTATGACGAATCGTACTTGCTGGTTGTAAAAAGCTGCCTCGATCCATACGAACATCGCGTACTGCATGTTCCAAGTGCGATTCGTACGGTTTCTTGAATCGTACGGTCTTTTGTACGATTCGGACGGAGAACTGCATTGAGTACACATTGTACTACATCGTACGCACGGTTCCGCGTACGAATCGTACCGGAAAAGCACTCCGTACGGCGATTCAGACTGGATTTTACCGAATCGGAATCGGCCCCTAATTGTTAATGTAAATTATTTGTATATTTTATTTCAATTGTATAACTTAAGAATAAATGTGCACTATTAACTAAATTTTGAGTTATAAAGGAATTCTTTACAATATACTAAATTACTTTAAAGTTATTTTCCTCAATGTTATATTCAAAATAAATTCTCATATAAAATTAAAAACAATGTTGATCATAAAATACTAATTAATAACAGTGATGTATAAAATGAATTACACGTTATGAAGTTATATTTAATAATATTTATTGTTACATTATTTATTACATCCAAAGGTCATTTAAATATCCCATAGCTGCATTAAAGTTTGTAATATTTGTATATTGTGTAACAATACATAATTTGTTTTTATGGCTATTCACATAATTTCATTTTATTTAATATGATTTAACCTTATTTCATATGAGGTGTATATTAAGGTCCCTGGTCCCATTACTTTATCCGAGAGGGTGTTGTGCACATTTTCAAGGGGTGGAGACATGTAAGTCTTCCTTTATTGGGTAAATTTACCCTCAGATTTCAGTAAATAGCTAAAGGTAGTGATGTTAAAAATTACTAACAAGTGTAATAGCCCTGTATGTCTTTCAAAAATTGTAATGGTCTTTGAACCAGTAATGATCCATAAAATATCAAATGCGCACCCAGAAACAGTAATACAAGGGTGTTATTTTCATTCTGATCCGCCCTAAGGAGATAGAGATAAAAATCCCTAAGCATTGATTATGAATTGAATTGAATTGAATTAGGCTTTTGTATAGCGCAACTGCCACCCTTCGGGTATCCTGGCGCTCAGACTTAAATAGATCAACCTAGACACAGACCGGGTCCACAGTAGGGGCAGGCTTAAGGATCAATCCTGGGAAAGATGCAGCTTTTCTGGCTCTTTCTAAACTCGGCCAAAGAATTGGCTTGTCTGATATTCTGGGGCAGCTCATTCCATAAGTGGTTGGCTGCACACTAAAGGCCCTCCCCCATTCTAGAGTGCCTAAATCTGGTGGTCGTCAGCTGATTTGCGCTAGAGAAGCGGAGCTGCTTTTTGGGATTATACCAGGTAAACTTCTCCTGCAGTGGGACAGGATCCAAGTTGGGCACAGCTCTGTAGACAATGCAGAGTGATTTAAAGTGTACCCTTTCTTTAATAGGCAACCAATGAAGGTCTCTCAAAGCCATCATTGTAGAGGATCTGCGTTGCCTATTTAACACCATCTTTGCCGCCATAGACTGGACTCTCTGCAACCCCATGAAGATTATGCAACTAACAGTGAATTTACTTTTGGAATGAAAAGACTTAAAGCCATAGGGCCTGATTGCAAGTTTGCTTGTCTTCCTGCGGGCCACCATACCAGTGCACCACAGAGAGACCTACAAACTAGTGGTGGGACAACTGGCTTGATTACAAGATCCTGGCAAGTGGTATGTGCTGTGGCGGTCCAACGTCAATTGCCTTTGTAAGACTCAAAAGAGATCCTTAGAAATGCATTGCTGTGGGAGCGGCATAGCATGTTCCTGCACAGGACGAAATGTACAATGTCATCCATTTCTTGCCACACAGGAATGCAAAGAGGCATTACAGGGCCCCCTTACTTTACTCACCACCTCACTTTTCATGGCGGGCTCACCACCATGAAAATGAGGGCGGTGAGGAAACTTCCAATATGCTCTGCAGTGACGCAGTGGCACAGTCAGCATGCTACTTCCTCTGACCACTGTACCACAGCCACAGGATCATGGAGCCCTGTCGGATTGCAGGGGTCCTGTCGCGGTTCCACCACCGCACTCATTATACAGCAGTCGAACCGCCAGTTTAGTGATGGTTGCACCGGCAATGTGAGTATGGCAGAGTCGTAATTAGACCCTAAGTCTTTGTACCTACTAATGAATTAGCTAAGTGTTATGTTTTATTACTTTGCTTACAATAATGAAAAAAAAGTCCTTTCTAGATTACTTTGAAGAAAAGGGGTCTTGTAGTATGCCCCGTTAAGGACACGGATGCTAACATATCCTGGTGGAATGTCTATGACACCACACTAACACTAACGCAGAAAGCAAAAATGAACTGTAAAGTGGTCAAGCGGAATAATACAGAAAGGAGCTACCTTACACGCTTATTAAGATTTTAACAAGAACACCGATACCAAGATTTGCTCCCAAAACAATCACTAAAACTAAAATGAGCTCCTAAACCAGTGCAATGGGGGTTGCACCGGCAACGCGACTATGGGGGAGTCGTAATTAGGCCCTAAGTCTTAGTACCTCATAATGAGTTAGCTAAGTGTTATGATTTATTACTTTGCTTACAATAATGACAAACACGATTCCTTTGTGGAGTACCTTGAAGAGAAAAGGTCTTGTAGTATGCACCATTGAGGACACTGAAGCTAACATACCCTGGTGGAATGTCTATGACACCACACTAACACTAAAGCAGAAAGCAAAAATGAACAGTAAAGTGGTCAAGTGGTATAATTCAGAAAGGAGCTGCCTTATGCCTTGTCAATTTATTAAGATTTTAAAAAGAACACTGATACCAAGATTTACTCCAAAAACAATCACTAAAACTAAAATTAATTCCTAAACCTTCCAAACAAACTAGACAAATGCATGAAATGTTAACAGAAAAGTGAATCTATTTAAAAAATAGCCAAAGAGACTCTATTTATCCAAGAATACATGTTACTCTGAATTAAAATAACAAAAACATCGAAAAAACAAACTTACAAACACCAAATTGATGATCCAAAAGGTATTAATCAATCATTTTAAAATTATAAAATTAATAATTTATTTTATTGTATTCTGAAAATTATTAATCGAAGTTATACATTTAAAGTACAGATGGTAGAATTAACTAAGCTAAATTAAATTATAAAAAATGTAATAAAAAATATTTACAATTCTATGAAAACAAATAACAAATACACTGAAAATACAAACCAACGTAGACCAAAATAAACATATGTTCAATAATTTAAGACTAATATAGATATATTACTCAATACATAAATACTAAAAAAACTAATAAATATCAACAAAATAAGAAATATTACTTAGAAAACAACATCACTCTTTGAAAGCCGAGAGCATAAATAAACACTTTTAAAAGAGACACTACCATTAATAGAAAAAAAATATATATGAAACAGCAACCCACCTTAATTCATCAATTAAAAACATCGAACTAAAATCATGGTTTTGCAGCTGTAGATAATGGAAAAACCCACATTCCCAGGCATCAACCTTTTACACTACTGACTTAAAAAAAAACTCAAAAATATTTCCTTGTTTCAAAATTATTTGTCAATGAACACTGCAATTTGCATATCAATTTAAGGGAAAAACCTAACAAATGTTGTTTAAAATAGAAATGTTTCAAGAAAACCAAACATATAAAGAAAATGTTTTAAAATGTTTGGAAAGTTAAAATTCCAAACTTTTTTTTTAAACAAAATGCTTTTAAATTCTATAGCGAAGTAAGTCTTGAAATGTGATTGACTAATCCTGGACTGAGAAAACAAGAAAACATACCTATAAAACAAATCAATTTGAAGCCCCCAAAAAACAGCTTATAAAATTCCAAAGTATCACCAATATTTTAGCAAGGTAGTAGTATATTAACATAAAGCTCATTAAGACTATAGAATTTAGACCTACTCATAAATGTTATTCAATGACAAACCATCTACTAGACCAGACAAGCAAAATTATATTTCTTTGAATTAAAAGGAGAAATATAGAATTATTCTTTATTTTTTATGTTGTAAAAAATCACTGTAAAACATTGAACTTGTTTATAAAACATATTGTAAACAAACATATCTCTGTAAAACAATCATCAAATATGTTGACTGTTAAATTTTATTTTCATTTTCAAACTTTTGTGCACTAACTAACTTTCCTTTGTACTGTGAATTGTAACTAAACACTGTAGATGTTTAAAAAATATTTAATTTTGATAAGTTTGTTAATTATATTTACAGTATACTTAACATCTACATCCGAGGTTTAATTCCAAAAGAAACACAGCTCTACTTGAATGTAGGTGATACACAACTCTACTTCAAAGTCTCCTCTGCTTCAGGCATCCAATGCCTCAAACACTGTGTACGCATCATGCAGACCTGGATGTCTATAGCCTACCTGCAGCTCAACCAAACCAAGACAGAATTCCTGATATATTCCAAAAACAACAAACAGGAAAAAGTACAGTCCTAGCTCAATGATATGAACTTTGGCAAGCTAACTCTCTTAGATTCACCCAGAACACCAACCTCACACTCTAAGAACACATTATCAAAAAACAAAAATAGCCAGGTAACAGCTGTGTCTTCTAAATAAAGTGAAAATTTTTGTTCCAGAAACCGTCTTCAGAACTGTTGTTTATGCCCTTGTTCTCTTGAGTCTGGATGAGGTAATGCACTCCTTTAAGGCCTTCCAGAGTCCGCGAAGGCATGTTCCACACCGTGGCATATCTCATCTAGGACCTAAGGAAATATCATCACATCACCCAAATCCTTACGGCACTTCTTGTTTCACCTTTCGGCCTGTACTCTCTTCAAAACCAGTTGGTCATTTACAAAAACCATCACATTCAGCACCCTCAATTATCCTGCAGACAAACTCACTATGGTTGTTCTCGACACTCCTAAAACCAGGGCACCAGCAGACTGCAGAATAAGACGCATAAAAAAGAAAAAAACAAGACCGCAGGCTTTTTCAATCTATGTATTCAGGATCTGGAACAACATTTTGGTACCCATCAGGCCTGCCACAATGCTGCTCCAATTTAGGAACGAGTTAAAGACTCACCTTCTTAAGGAACATCGCTTCAAAATGCATTAAACATCTATAAACCAACTACATCTCCTATCACTCATTTACTTTATTCTTGTCTTTCTCTGTGTACAGGGTACTGCTGGCTTTTGGCTAGGTCCAGCCTATAGAAATACCATTTTCAATCATACATAAACAACTGTTTTAATTGTTGAAAAATAGATATACATTTCCAAAAAGTTAATTGATATGATTTTTATAAATAAAAACACTTTACTAAATTTTGCTTGGGTGCATTGTGTTATGTACTGAATGTAAAAAAAAGAATTAGCATGGGAAATCAAATCAATAAGATACTAACATATATTATGCATTTGCAAAAATATACATTTTTAATATTATAACAAATATCTAAGCCATATTGAATGTATAACATACTACCATGGGAGATTAAAATAAGCTTTTACATGGAAAGACTCTAAAAAGCAGAGGACCCGATTCACAAATTAATCTGAGAAAAAATCCTAACTTTACGCCTCTCGGTATTCACAAAAGGCATTTAGGAGTAGTAAAGTTAGGAATCCTTTTCGCCCATATTTTCTACTCTCTATTGCCCTTAGAGGTCAAAACAGTCTAAATATCGAGTAAAAAATATCGAATGGACATAATATCGAGTTTAAAATATAGAATGGACAAAATATCGAATGGACAGAATATAGACATCAAAAATATCGTTTTTGAGGTAAGTAATGTAATATCGAATGTTAAAAATATAGATAGTTAAAGTATCGAAGTATATAATATAGGTTATTAAACTTATCGAATTTTAATAATATCGAAATTTTTATTGTGTTTTTTATGTTATTATATGTGTAAAAAGTGTGTATTTATGTTATCATTTATTTTAATTAATATATTTTCTTTTTTTAATTTTTGCGTAATTTAATTCTGTAGCGGGTTGTGGGTTTATAGGGGAATAGGGTGGGAAGTAATTTAATTATAATTAATTAAATATGTAAAATCATTTATTGGTATTGATTTTTAATTAATTGTTAATTAATTTATAATTTGTAATTAATTAAATTTTAATTGGCAATTAATTTCAATTCATTGATTAATTGCTAATTATGTTAATTTTACTAATTTATTTTCTGTAGCGGGTTGTGGGTTTATAGGGGAATTGGGTGGGAAGTAATTTATTTATATTTAATTAAATATGTAAAATTATTTAATGGTATTCATTTTTAATGAATTGTTAATTAATTTATATTTGATAATTAATTAAATTTTAATTGGCAATTATTTTTAATTAATTGATTAATTGCTAACTATGTTAATTTTACTAATTTATTTTCTGTAGCAGGTTGTCGGTTTATAGGGGAATTTGGAGGCAAGTAATTTATTTATAATTAATTAAGTATGTAAAATTATTTATTGGTATTCATTTAGAATTGATTGTTAATTAATTTTTTATTTTTTATGGGTAATTAATTACATTTTAATTGCCTAATCATTTTATTTAATTGATTAATTGCTAAATATGTTAATTTTACTAATTTATTTACTGTAGTGGGCTGTGGGTTTATAGGGGAATAGGGTGGGAAGTAATTTATTTATAGTTAATTAATTAATTCAATGTATTTAATTATATTTAATTTGAATTATTGTTAATTGATTTTTAATTGTTAATTAATTAATTGTTAATTTGTATTTAATTTGTAATAATAGGTAACTAAGTGTAATAATTACATTTAATATGTAATTTTAATTGATTAATTTTTATATTATATTAAATTGGTAATTACTTATACTTAATATTTTATAGATAATAATTTAATTTTTATTAAATAATATATGAAGTATTTACTTTCCCTACTGTTGCACTCTCTGGAGTGGGAATAGTAATGTTTACCCCTATGCTATCCAACGCTTTCTCTACTGTTGCACTCTTTGGAGTGGGAATAGTAATTTTAACCCCTACGCTATCCAACGCTTTCCCTACTGTTGCACTCTTTGGAGTGGGAATAGTAATTTTTACCCCTACGCTATCCAACGCTTTCCCTACTGTTGCACTCACTGGAGTGGGAATAGTAATTTTTACCCCTACGCTATCCAACGCTTTCCCTACTAGTGCACCCACTGGAGTGGGAATAGTAATTTTTACCTCTACGCTATCCAACGCTTTCCCTACTGTTGCACTCACTGGGGTGGGAATAGTATTTTTTTCCCTACGCTATCCAACGCTTACCCTACTGTTGCACTCACTGGAGTGGGAATAGTCATTTTTACCCCTACGCTATTGAACGCTTAACCTACTAGTGCACCCACTGGAGTGGGAATAGTAATTTATACCTCTACGCTATCCAATGCTTTCCCTACTGTTGCACTCACTGGAGTGAGAATAGTAATTTTTACCCCTACGCAATCCGCTTTCCCTACTGTTGCACTCTTTGGAGTGGGAATAGTAATTTTAACCCCCACGCTATCCAACGCTTTCCCTACTGTTGCACTCTTTGGAGTGGGAATAGTAATTTTTAACCCTACGCTATCCAACGCTTTCCCTACTGTTGCATTCTTTGGAGTTGGAATAGTAATTTTCACCCCTATGCTATCCAATGCTTTCCCTACTGTTGCACCCACTGGAGTGGAAATAGTAATTTTTACCCATACGCTATCCAACGCTTTCCCTACTTTTGCACTCACTGGAGTGGGAATAGTAATTTTGACTCTCCCGCTATCCAACACTTTCCCTACTGTTGCACTCACTGGAGTGGGAATAGTAATTTTGACCCTCTCGCTATCCAAAGCTTTCCCTACTGATGCACTCACTGGAGTGGGAATAGTAATTTTTACCTCTACGCTATCCCACGCTTTCCCTACTGTTGCACTCTTTGGAGTGGGAATAGTAATTTTTACCCCTACACTATCCAACACTTTCCCTACTGTTGCTCTCATTGGAGTGGGAATAGTAATTTTAACACTCTTGCTATGCTACGGTAATAATATTGTATATTTTTTAATAATAATATGTTAATATGTATATATATATGTTTTAACAAATCAAATTGTATTTTTTCTATAACTTAAGTTATTTATTTATTAATTTTAAGGTTATTTAAGTATTTTTAAGTATATTTTATTTATTTATTTTTAATATTTATATTTTTACATTAATTTTAATAAATTCAATATTTTTATAAAGTACATATTTTTTAAACGATATTTTTGATTCGTGATTTTTTTACTTACCTGTTTGTAGATAGTACTTGGATATTTTTGTAGTCGATATTTTGGAGTCGATATTTTAAATGCCTATATTTTTGTAATCGATATTATGTTAGTGATCCGAATTTCATATAACTGCATAAATGCATACATCATAAATTGCGAAGTTAAACTTCAATCAAATCTAATAGCTTATTTGTCA